>NC_087203.1:33943291-34085791 GCF_015104395.2 Macrobrachium nipponense | reverse complement strand
ACAGTGAACTCATCGCAGGGGTTGTCAGCAGAAAATCCACCTGCAGACAAATGTGCTCAAACTGCGGCACAAAAAAATGTCTAGTCAGACTCGCAAGTTCGGAAACTCATGATTCTCAAGAAAAAGGTCTATACTGACTCGAAGTAAGCACATTTCACTAAATTAACTCCATGATATGACTAATGTGCTCAAAGATTGTCTCGAAGACATATCTCTCACATGACATGACACTGCCCAATTATATAAAAAATTATCACCTATGGGGGATAAAAAATTACGATGAACTCGTAATTCAGCAATTATATGCCTCCAAAAATAACACACTTGTGAACATAAAGAATGCACATCTCCATAGGACCACAATGCAGTAATGACACTCGCCTCCAAATAGTCACGAAACCAAAAAGAGAGAACCACAGAACTCTTCTCTAGGCTCAAAAAAACTCTAGGAATTCAACTCAAAAAATCATAACCACAAAAAATGTCACCCGCCAAAGATCAATGTCACCTCCACATATATATTTCACCATATTAATAATAAAACCACTCCGGTGATAAAAATATTTCCTCCATTTAATTAATAACCACACCACACCATATTCCCTCTTATTTCCCCAATAACTCCATGTGGAATAAAACAAGTCTCCAAGAAATAAAAAATCTCCAAACAGGATAATCAAAAAATGAAATCCCATCTCCAAAAAATATGCACTCAAAGCATCTAGCTGACACATCACAAATATTGCCCCATATATCTCCAAAAATGTGTCTCCATTTGCAACAAAGATGGCTGCAAAAATAATTGAACTAAACCCAGACTAACTAACTTAGTTAAACCCCCCAATATGTAAATGTCTTAATCAGTAATTAGTCACACCAATTATCTCTTCTCCCATACGGGACTCTCGGTCACCCTAGGACTCTCAGTCCCCTTGCCAGAATCGTCTGTTACAAAGACAGGAGAACACACAATTAAGTATACGCACTGTAAAGACAAAGTCAATAGCTTAAATGGAATATGACATTTTTACAAATGTCAAACAGACAACAAGCCATCCCTTTGGCTAAAGTAATATAACACTTACCCATCTCCAGCCCAGGAACTTCACACAAATAAGTAAATACACTTTCGCAGAGCTATCCCCAGCATTCTGCCTTTCTCGCACAGACCTCTCTGCAATTCTCCCCACAGATTTGGCTAATGATGCCATTAAGAACGGAAGAGGCGCACTCGTACGTATGAATGCACACTTCGTCAACGCCCCATGTAACTGGTCGCAGCCAGTTTTTCAAAGGCACTTGAACAAGACCCCATGAACTGACGAACGTTGACCCGCTTAACTATGCATCAGAAATGATTTATCAGCTTTCTCAGGTCATTACTTCGGCTCTGTTCTATGCAAAGTCACAGCACATCACATTGGCATATTAAACATATTATTAATTATAATCCCTTTCATCTCACACACACATATATTTATATATATATATATTAATTATATTATATATTATATATATATATATATTAAATATATTATATATATATATAGTTATATATATATAATATATATCACATAATTATATATATATATATATATATATATGATACATATATATATATATATATATATCTATATATATATTATGTATGTAATAATATAATATATATCCATTATAATATATATATATATATATATCGATTACATTATATTATATATATATATATATATATATATATATTTGTATTATAATATAATATATATATATAATATATATATATATATATATATAATATATTATATATCATATATATATATATATCTATATATATATACCTTCTATACTATATAGATATATGATATATATATATATATATAGATAGATTTATATATATTATATATTTATATATATAGATAACATATGTATATTTATATATATTATATACATATATATATATACATTATTATATATATATAATATATACATATAATAATATATATCATATATATATATATGTTATATATATATGATATATATATATATATATATATATTAATATATATATATAATATATATAATATTATAGATATATTTATATTTATATATACTATATATTTATATATCTATATCTATATATATATATATATATGTAAATATATTATCTACTATATAGTATATAGAATAGATTATATAACATGCATATATATATATATATATATATATATATATATTACATATATATATACCATATATATCACAGAAATCAGGCAGATTCGATGCACATATATAAATTGCAGTCAAGGGCAGGAATACGCTGGTGACTCATACTTCTTGTATCGCTTCCTACGTTTCGTGATTCATAATCACATCATTTATTCAATTTTCCATAGAATTCCCTGATGACGTGATTATGAATCACGAAACGTAGGAAGCAATAAAAGAAGTATGAGTCCCCAGCGTATTCCTGTCCTTGACTGCAATTTGTATATATATATATATATATATATATATATACTAAAATAATAATATATAGATATATATATATATATATATATTATGCGAGCTACTGGGTGGCAAAATCTGCTCCACTGAAGGGCTTGAACCGTTGCTCCCCTCTCCCTCGTTGCGTGACCGCTTCCACGCCTGCGCAGGAGAGTTCACCCATACGTTCGTATATTTCCAAATAAATGGATAAAAGACAAAAGATAACCGCCCAATAACAGACTAATTTATCAATTTGTTTGTCTGCCAGACTGGCGTTAGAATGTCAAAGGTCAACCAAGATGGGATGGAATATAGAATTTAGGCCTAAGGCCAAACACTGGGACCTATGAGGTCCTTCAGCATTGGATAGAAAATGGAGAGTAGGTAGGTCTGAAAGGTGTAACAGGAGGAAAACCTCGATGTTGCACTTTGAAATAATGTTAGAAGACGGTGGATAGCGAGATGGAAGAATGATAATATGAGAGGAGGTACAGTAAAAGGAACAAAAGGAGTTGCATCTAGGGGCCGAAGGGACGCTGGAAAGAATCTTTTGTAATGCCTGCAGTGCACCCCGCGAGGTGCACTGACGGTACTACCTCCTACTGGGTCAACCAAGAAGAGCAGTTGATTCAGCGGATCACCCGGAAAAACTGATGATGTAGCTCAACATAATTTATACAGAGAGAAGATTGCTTATATATAATGATAATCATAAATTTCAATTACGGAATTACCCAGAAATATACATTTGGTAAATATTGTGTAAAAGTAGCGGAGGGACTTGAAATACAGACCAAAGTGAATTAATGGTTAGACCCTCTTGTAGTAATTATGCCCAATTTTAACCTTATACATCTTTTGTACTCTGAAGGATACCCTAGGATTACCTGCTTAGAATTTGTCTTCACGAAGAGATCTTTGCTTTATCAAATGAATAATGAAGAAAATGTCTCCTCGATTGGTTATTACCATAGGTAAATGTTCTTTTGTCATATAGATGAGGTTTGCATCTCTCTCTCTCTCTCTCTCTCTCTCTCTCTCTCTCTCTCTCTCTCCCTCCCTCTCTCTCTCTCTCTCTCTCTCTCCGACGCGTGCAGATGTCTTTTATCTGATGGTTTATATTACGCAGAGCCCTAGAGATAAGTAACTTGGCCCATTTCCTAAAGCCCCAAGCAGATCTCTTCAGGGACTCACAACGAATACGCTTCGTGCAGCAAGATGATATTTATTTCGGTCTACGAGTATTCCCTTATATCTAAGAACCCTTTTTCCGTAGGGGGCTAGTGCTGTCAGTGCACCTCATTCGGTGCAATGTAGGCATTACTTAAGGTTCTTTGCAGCGTATCGACCCGTAGCTGCAACTACTTTCATTTCTTTCACTGTACCTCCGTTCATATTCTCTTTCTTCCATCTTACTAGCCACCCTCGCCTAACAATTGTTTCATAGTGCAAATGCTGTGAGGTTGTCGTCCTGTAACACCTTTCAAACCTTTTACTGTCAGTTTCCGTATCAGCGCTGAATGGCCTTAGTTGCCCCAATGCTTGGCGTAATGCCAGAATTCTATATAAATCAAATCAAAATCTAAGAACCCCTTTACGATTTCTGTTCAAGTCGCTGTAGCCAAATTAATGTTGAATGTTCACGATAAATGTGACTCTTCATTGTCTAATGGGCTGTTTCTTAGCCTGTTAACCTTGAACTGGACAGTGCTAGAGATAAGGTAGAAAGTAGCTGACGATAGGATTGCAGGATTGGAAATCAGAGCAGTATGCTGCAAGAGACGAAGGACTGAGTATTACCATTCCTCCATGGCAGTAAATCTTGTTTTAAGAAATTCCGGTCAAGTGTCCCTGCTGCCCTAGTTTAAACCGGCCTTATGCCAGTAGGGAGCCTTGTCCAAAGGCTGCCCATGATTGTGACAAGGTGTTAAAACAGATCTGAAAAGCTATTCGTGGACTTGTGGACTATGACTAAACACCCGAGATTGGTGATACCTATAATATGCCTTGTACGGCTCACTGTAGACATTGCTAAAGGGTTGTATCAGCGCCTCGGTGGCGTAGTCGGTTTGGTCTTGGCCTGCCACCTCGGTGGCCGTGAGTTCAATCTCGGGCATTCCATTGAGGGGTCAGAGATGTGTATTTCTGGTGATAGAAGTTCACGAATCTCGACGTGGTTCGGAAGTCACGTAAAGCCGTTGGTCCCGTTGCTGAATAATCACTGGTTCCATGCAACATAAAAACACCATACAAACAAACAAATAAAGGGTCGTAGCGACATTCCCTCTCTCTCTCTAGCTCCGCTGCTTTCTATCTTTTGCTTTCCAGTCTTCCATTTGGTCACTTTCCACTCTGACGTCCAACTTGTTACACTTTGCTTTGATCGTCATCTCTCAATTTAAAAAGAAAGTCCCTATGGCTATCCTTTCGAAAGTAGAAAGTAACTACGGTATTCAAAATGACATCAAAGAGAAAACAAGATGGCACATCGTAAATCAAGATGGCGTCTCTTAAAATCTACCAGAACCGCCCGAGTTCCACTTCGCTCGATGCCTTTCGTCTTAGAGATTAGGCGTCGATGATATTAGCGTAGTGACGCCATCTTAATCGATCAGAAGATGAATGACGGTATGTGGCGTCGCTGCTGATGATGATGTAGTTCTCTTTGATGGTGAATGATGGTGATAGTCACGGTTGCTGGGGAAAGGGAGAACGAAGATAGAAGAGAAGAAGAAAGGAAGTGGAGTGTAGGATGGAGTAAGAAGATAGATAAAAGCAGAAGACGAAGAGAAACGAGTAGGAGGAGGAGGAGGGAATGAAAAAAAAAAGAGGAAAAGACAGATGCGAATAAAAATGACGGAGATTAGAGAGAACTGGAGAAACGAAGAGAACTCGGGTGCGTAGGCCTATAGGTAGAACGCGAGCAAAAAGGAAAAAGGGAACAGAATGAAAGTAACAGGAAATAGAAAAAGGTATATCTCCAAAATCCTCCCTTCAGCCCGGATTTACCCAAATGCAAATTACAAGACTTTATTAGATTCCCAACATTTAGACTTGGACAGGGTATCGCTACAGTGGTTTGCCTTTCGCTTATCATTAAGTCTTTTGGTTGCGACCCTCAGCTGTCGACTGGTCACCATAACCCCACCACTATCCCATAACCCACCCTCCCCTGCCCAATAATCATCCGCAGCAAGGAACGGAAGGTCTATAATAGAGACCAACGCTAAAAGTCTTTTAAAAGATCTGTTCACAAAACAAGAAAGTTTTGTGTGTAATTATCCCTTTCTTAAACATCAAGCATGGTTTATCGTTTGGCAAAGGGTTTTTACGACCGCATGCCCTTGCTGTCATCAACCACAGTTATTGGCAGTAGGCCTCCCCTTTGACTAAAAAGTCCACCTGCAAGGCAGCAGTTTCCACAGTTATTTTGGCATTGGGCCTAGCCTTTTACTAAGAAGTAAGACTACAACGCAGCAGTTTCCACAGTTATTGGCATTGGGCCTAGCCTTTTACTAAGAAGTAAGACTGCAACGCAGCAGTTTCCACAGTTATTGGCATTGGGCCCAGCCTTTTACTAAAAAAGTAAGACTGCAAGGCAGCAGCTGTCTTTACACCCCTACTACAGGGAAGATGCCTTTGATAGAAGGCACATCAGACAACCGACCCCGTTATGTAGGGATAACGGTGGGAAAGAAGAGAAGACCCCTTTCTCTTAAAATCGTGGTTCTAGAAACGGAAAACACACCAAGTTGATGAGAGAGAGAGTCATAGTAACTGAGAATGAACGAATCGAGAGAGAATGTAAAATACTGAAAGCGACAACGGCCTTTCGTGCTATATGCATATTTATAGGATAGCAAAAATTCCAAAACTTATTTACGATTCCATTCCTTTTTATTCCATTCTTTTTCCTTTCTCCTTTTCGTGCTAGCGAAGGGAAACATGCCATTAACGCATTATGAAGTTATGTTCGAGATACGATGCCGTGAGCGTTATTTCTGTTCATTTGTTAAACCACGATGACCCAAAATTATAGGGGGCAGCATGACGGACGGGCTAATGACCTCACAAACAAGTTCAAGAGGAATACAGAACGGAGCTTTACGAGCCTTAGCCTTCCGTGGGCATGTTTTTGCATGCGTTCAACTTACATATACATATACATATACATACACATACACATAAAATCTTCATAGTTTAGTGGTTCTGACGCTCGCTTACTAGCCAGCCAGAGAGATAGCGTATATCTTAATTTAACCAGATCACTGTGCTGATTAACAGCTCTCCTAGGGCTGGCCCGAAGGATTAGATACCTTTACGTGGCTAGGAACCAACTGGTTACCTATCAACGGGACCTACAGCTTATTGTGATATCCGAACATTATATCGAGAAATTAATTTCTAGTCACCAGAAATAAATTCATCTTATTCCACGCTGACAGAGCGGGGAATCGAACATCGGACTACCGAATCGGTAGTCCAGCACGTTGACCACTCGTCCAACGAGGAATTACCAGAGGTCCGCGTTAGATTCACGAGCGAGCAAGGCATGTACCGTTAAATCCCATAACACCTTTTGATGGTCCAGGCAGTGAGTTGTGTATTTGGAATGCAGTCAACTGTGGAAGGTCGTAGCCAAGGTGGAGCTTGGCTGAAAATGAGAAGGCTCGTTCGGAGTTCGCACCTTTTGGAACCATCACCCCTTCTCACTATGTCGCTTTGTTCGCTTGTTAAGATCCACTTTTATTCCTTCCATTGTCTTTTATTACTTTATATTTTTCGCAGCCTGTGCTATATAAAGCATTACGTTACTCTCCTACTGGTCTTCGTTCATAAAAAATGGAAAGCTTATCGTAGGTATGCCAGGGAAAGACAAAATAAGCCCCTTACAACTTGTCATTACAAGTAGCTCAAAGAAAAGTTAATGGTGCCCTCTTCGATAAGCCCACGGCAGTTCCTTTAGGGGTAAAGTCCACTGCAGAGTCATAAATCATATGAATTACACTTCGATCAGAGAGGGACGACGCTGTGCGCTCATGTCACGTTTCAGTATTGTCACTCCGCCTACCCTGGTTAAAGTGACCAAGCTGTGAAGTTGGTAGTAGTTGAATACTCATCACGTAATTGTAAAAACATGAATTGGATGGTTTGTAGGAGAGATATGTCGATGATTAGTAAGAGCGAGCCTTCAGTTATTGTATCCCATGGCATACAGTAACAGTACCTACGGAATAAAACACTGCAGATGTATGCCATCAAACAGATGGCTCCAGAGAAAAGCAAAACACTGCTTCAATCGATGATGAAATCCGCCGTGTACAGAATAATTCCTTAGCTTGCTAACGGTTCTTTTATTATATCAGATTACTGTAGCGTGATATTTAAGGTTTTTTTTCATGAGTATTGGTTTCCTAAAATCATGCAGAATATACTATAAGGATGTAAGTGGGATAATTGAGAAGTTGAATATTGTAAAGACACCAGGAGTTATTAAATTATAAGCAATATGTTGTGGTACAGTGGCAACATAATGTTACTTGGTATACCAGGGAAGATGTATGGTAGTTTTTTTATTATTATTAAGAAAGTATAACTGATGACTGAGGGACTAGTACATAAGAACAGTTGAGGTTTAGTCAAAGAAGGGGGTTCGTATAATATTTTTTAAACAGTTATATGTTAAGTCTTCTCGTCAATGAGAACTGTATGTGACAATTAAAAAGTTTTCATAATGGGATTCCATGTGCTAGAATATGAATGAGGGAGAATGACTGGTTTGGTGTAGAAGTGGTTCGGGACAAGGGTGTGTCATGTCTCCAGGGCTTGTGGTGTGAAAAGCCAGAGATGTAGATACAAAGTTGTGGGATAAGAAAGTGAGTTGCCCCTGGAGTTTGACGTGGTTGGTGTTTACAAATTTACTCTGCTTAGATGTATGACGTGGCTCATGTGATGTATGAAGTGGCCCACCACTTCCAAGGAAAACCCCATTGAAACACACACACACACACACACACACACACACACATATATATATATATATATATACTATAATATAAATATTATATATATATATTATAATATAAAATATAGTATATATATATAGATATTTATTGTATATATATCTATATATATCTATATATAATATATATATATATATATATATATAAATTATATTAAAATATAATTATTAAAAAAATTTTATTTTTTTAAAAAAAATAAAAATAATATAATTATAATATATATATATAATATCATAGTATAATATGAGCGTAATGTCTGTCTGTCTGTCTGTCATTCAATCACGGCCAAACGGCTGGTCAGATGGGCATGAAACTTGGCAGGGTTATGTTGGGGACCCCTAAGATGGTTTGTAATGGGGTTTCATCCAACCTAACCCCCTCCTTTGTAGGGGGTGGGGGTGAGAAGGGATTCCCTGAAACGGAGCTGTTTCTGGCTGTGAAACGAGGCTGCTTATTCCCGTAGACTTAGTGACTTTACGAATTTTCATACATAATTTCTGTACAACTTCCCCGGAGAAAGTCGCGAATATTTCAGCTTGGACACAATAGAAGATGAAAATTATCATCAATATCCGCAAGATTTTTTGAATAACCTAAATCCATTGGGACTGCCAGTGCACATAATAACGTTGAAGAAGTACTGCCCAGTAATGTTGCTTCGGAATTTCGATCCTGCCAATAGAACGAGGTACGCCATTATGGAGCTAAACTCCCACGTCATCGAAGCAGTGATAGCAACGGACCCTCACACCGGCAAAAGTCTGTTCATCCCCCGGATTCCTCTGATGCCTTCGGACAACCAGTTTCAGTTCCAGTTACGGCGCAGGCAGTTTCCCATCAACCTGGCCTTCTCATTCACTGCAAACAAGTCGTGTTGGTGTGTTTCTGCCGTCACCCATGTTCACACATGGCCAACTGTATGTGGTGATGAGCAGAGCAACTGACTCTGCCAACTTGAAATGAAGTTGTGGACAAACTGATAATATTGTGTACAAAGAGGTTCTGTAGTAGGTATGTATAAAAATCGCCCTTATTTTAATATTGCTGAACAAATGGTACATATAAATCTTTCACTTCTGCACCCGTATTTTATCACCCATCGTAGATGGGTAAGTTTGCTAGTATATATAATATATATTATAGATAATATATACATATGTAGCATCTACTGGTCATTTTTACCAGATACAGGTGTAAATGTACTAGCCACAATACCCTCTTTACTTCTCAAAGTCTTGCTCTTTTTTTTGGATGCGCTTGTCACTACAAAACCTCGAGATCCAACTTCAAAGAAAATATGCAAGAAAGTATGATGTCCGGTGGCATGAATATGGTATCGTGGGTTTGTTTCCCACTACCGGACTTCATTATTTCTTGCATATTTCTTTGAAGTTGGATCTCCAGGCTTTGTAGTGACAAGCGTATCCACAAAGGAGCAAAGAATTTGAGACGTTAAGAGGGCATTGTGGCAATTACAATTATATATATATATATATATATATATATATATATATATATATATATATATATATATATATATATATATATATTGTAAAGGAATATTGATTTATTGAATGTCAAATTGCAGAAAAGGTTGAAAATTGATATTTGCATAGAAAAAAGTGTACACTAGACAACAGATGGCAGTAGCGCTTGGCGTAGGCGGTAGTCGCCAAGGATAATGTACCGAAAAATGATATTTGGTCCATGGATGTCTAGCGTGAGTCTGGTATATAAAGGCCCAAAACGACGATTTTCGTTGGAGCTGAAACAAACAAGTGATTATAATAGTGTATCAAGTTTTGAGGAATATATGGTAATGTACTGTTTATCCATTTGGACGTTTTCTTGTGTGATGTAACATTGGTTGCCACTAACTTTTGATGTTACAGTGAATTATATGTTGTGTTGATGTAAAGCTTTGTGGACTTGGGTATTATACTGTAAAATGCAGTGATTAGTGATTAGTAGTCTTGATGAAGTGCTGTATAGCGAGTCTTTGCTTTTGTGTAAAGCGTCCGTAATTTGTTTAATGTTCTGTTTGTGACTTTAATTTCCTTACTAGTTGTTATTAAAGTACATTTTAAGTTATAGTGAGTTTGTCACTGTTTCCTGATATATTCTCCTCTTAAATCCTTACCATAGAGAGATTTTTTTTTTTATGTTACATGGAGGCCTGTCGAACGAAACCCGAACGTATCCCTACTCAGTTTTTGCTCATTCTATCGAACGAAACTCAAACATATCCATATCATTGTTTACTCATTCTATCGAACGAAACCCGAACGTATCCTTATTAATTGTTGCTTTCTTCATGTCGAACGTATTCGACCATAACTTGACGTATCCCTACTGTTAATTGCTTTTCAGATACTTCCATGTACTTTAGAGAGGGGGAGAGTTGTGATAGTGTTAGTGCTATATTTGTCTTGCTGTGTTATTTTGAGCAGGTTATTAAAGATGTTTTGATTTGAAAGATTTCATACGTAGATCCTAGTGGTGAAAAGTTAGAAGGTATAACTAAACAAAAATAGACTGGATTGTTCTAGCTAGGTACTATAATGTAGAAGTATCAGAATCTGCAAGGAAGCAAGAAATCTCAAATAAAGTAAGTGAGGCGCTAATGACTTTAGGCATTTTGTCTGATAAGGAAGGGTTGTTACTAATGAGTGGGAAGGGCAAGAAACTGATAGCCAATAAAGCGCAAGTGAGAATAATACAGAGGGTAGTGCAAGTGAAGAGGAAGGTGCCAAAAACCGTACGTGAAAAACCAAGTCACGCAAGGTTAAACCAAAAAAGTCCAAACTTTTTTATGAAGGGATGAGTGTTGAGCAGATGCAGATTCATTTGCAAATAGTTAGATTAGAGAATGAGAAAGCTGTTGAACTAAAGAAGTTAGAAAATGAGAGAGCTGAAAAGGTTAGGAAGATAGAAGCTGAGAAAGAGGTTGAGAAAAGATTGATTGAGCAAGATTGAATTGAGCAAAGAGGATAGAGCTAGAGATGAAGAAACTTGAAGTAGAAGAAAAGTCCAGAGAAATACCAAAATCTTTTAGAATAGACAATGCAGTAAAAAGTGTACAATTTTTGTTGAAAATGAAGTGGATGCATTTTTTTACAATTTGAGAAAGTGGCAGAACAGCGTGAATGGCCGAGAACGTCATGGAGCACGTTGGTTCAAACCTCCTTTCGAGGAAAGGCTAGGGAAGTATTTGCTGCCTTATCTTTAGATGATTCTAAGGATTATGAGAGAGTTAAATCCGAAGTTTTGAAAGCTTATGAATGGGTGCCAGAGAGGTATAGAGAGAAGTTCAGAAGCTGGATAAAAAAGAGACAGTCGCACTCATATGGAGTATGCACGGGAACAACGCCTGTGGTATGATAGGTGGATGAATGCCCGAGAAGTTAATGGTGATTTCGGTAAACTTCAGGAACTTATTTTGCTTGAGCAGTTCAAGGATGGAATTAATCCACTTATTAAAACATATTTGGATGAACGTGATGTAGATAATGTGGATGAAGCCACTAGATTGTCTGATAATTATGCATTGACCCATAAGCTATATAATACTGACGTCACTCCTAAAATTGGAAGGAGCAGAGTTTGGGAAGAGCAGCAAAATTACAAGGCACAAGGTAAGACTACGAGTTCACAGGTGTCATCTCGTGGAGTCTATAATAAATCCTTTAATAGAGGTGGTAGAGGGGCAAGTCAATATAATTCTGGTCCTAGTGTTAGTGCTGGAAAAGCAGGATACCAGTGTAAAAATGATCAGTTTACACCTAGTGTACCAAAAATATAGGCGAAAATTTTAGAGATTTTGTATGTTTCAGTTGTGGCAAACCAGGACACATCAGTAGGAGTTGTCCACATCGCACAATAAACCGTCCAATTCAAGTGTAAATAAAGTTAAAGATAAACCTGTACATTTTAAGGATGATCATAAACCTGAAAATACCATTGCATTGTTGAATCAACCACAAGCATGTGGTGACAGAGGTCCTTGTTTTGTTTGCTTCTCCCCTTAGGCCAGGTAAGAGGTATTGTAACGATAGCATCGACAGTAATAATATATGTGATGTTGATGAGAATATAGGTTACAAAATAGGTAACAATGATGTTCAAAATGTTAGTAATGTTGGTTGTATTGAGGATATTGTAAAAGGAAATGGAGTGAGACTACCTGAAGAGAAGTCCACATCAAAGGTACTGAATTGTATGACCCTTTTATGGGAGATGGTTGGTTACACCTCCCTTGTGTTGAAAAAAGGAAAGTAAGGTGGTTAAGAGATACCGGAGCGGTACAGTCTGTAATGATAAAAAATATGTATGACCAGTGGAAGGATACTGGAGAGTATGTACATCTGCGTGGGTTTGGACCTGAGTTTTCAGCTCCATTAGTAGAAGTAAGGTTAGAAACTCCGTTAATTTCGGGGATATGTTAAAAATTGCTTTGGTGAGAGAAATCCCAGTGTCAGGAGTAGAGTTAATTCTTGGAAATGATGTATGTGGAGACAAAGTTTTTGTAGCAGTAATCCAATTTTGACAGAAAAACCCTTTAATTCTTCATTTATTACAAAAGTTGAATGTACATTTCCAAACTTATTTCCTGCTTGTGCAGATAACTAAAAGAAGTAAGAGTGCCGAAGGAAAGGTAAATGATGACGGACGGTTTGGATTTACAAAACTTGTTTAAAGATAGTCCGGAAACACTACAAGTAAGTAAAGTCAGTACTTCCTTTGCGAATGCTGAAAGTTAATAAGGAAGAATTTGTTAAATCTCAAATTGAAGATGATAATTTGAAGGTAATAAGAGATAAGCCCTTGTTGATATAAATGATATCGAGAAGGAAGGCAAGTGTTACTTTTAAAGGATGGAATCCTAATGAGGAAGTTCAAGAGTAGAAATGTTAATGATGTTGTAGAACAAGTGGTCATTCCAAGTAGTTATAGGAATTTTGTTCTAGGTATTGCTCATGACTGTAGTTATTCTGGTCATTTAGGTATACAAACAAAACTTATGAGAAATTATTAAGGTATTTTTTTGGCCTAAGATGCAGAAAGATTGTAGTGAATATTGTAAAAATTGTGATTTATGTCAAAAAGTAAGTAAAGCTCAACATGACCCTAAGTTGATGCCATTGCAACCCATTGAAGTTCCAGGAGAACCCTTTGAGAAACTGGTTTTTGGATTGTGAAGGACCTCTGCCTAGCTCTAGCAAAGGTATAACGAGTATTTGCTGACAATTATGTGTAGTGCTACCAGATTTCCAGAGGCTATTCCTTTAAGAACTGTGAGTGCTGATAGATAATTGAAGCGCTTAACAAGTTCTTCTCGCTGGTAGGTTTGCCAAAAGAAGTTCAAACCGACCAAGGAACCAACTTTACGTCTAGAAAGTTTACCTCATTTTTAGCTTGTCAGAATATTAAGCATTGTTTATCGTCTCCTTATCACCCACAGAGCCAAGGAGTGGTCGAACGATTTCATCGAACCTTCAAAACCATGCTTCGCACGTACTGTTTTTGTAAAATGAAAAGGAATGGGATGTCTACATACCAATGTTGCTATTTGCCGTTCGTGATAGCGTACATTCATCGTTGGGTTATTCTCCTTTTCAGTTAGTATATGTCCATCAGGTAAGGTCACCCATGGAGGTGATAAAGAATCAGTTGATTTCAGATGAGAAGGAATCTATCACGTTACAAGAAATGAAGGAAAAAATAAAGAAAATGTGGAAAGTAGCACATGAGAATCTCAAAGTAGTACAAGAGAGATGAAAAGAAACTACGACAAAAAGGCTGCAAAACGTGAACTCGACATAGGAGATAAGGTTCTAGTGTATCTCCCTACAGCTGGTAAGGTTTTTAACCAGAAGTATATAGGACCTTGCACGGTGAAGGAAAAGTAAGTGATGTTTTAATTATCGAATTCAATTTCCTACAGGACGGAGGAAAGTTAACAACTTTCCATATTAACAAATTAAAGAAGTATAACGAATCCAGTGGAGTGTTGTCAATTGCAAAAGAGGATGATGAAAAAGACGTTGAAGAAATTGAACTTCGATTAATAAATACAGATATTTGAGTGATGATGAAAAATTTAGGAAGTATGTATTCATTTATCTGATGAACAGCAGCATGATTTTAAAGTGCTAATTCAAAACTTTTCAGATCTATTTTCAGACCATCCTAAAAGGATAAAAGGAGTACAACATAAATCAGGTTGAGAGAAGAGACTCCAATAAGTCAGCGTCCATACAGAATGTCGCCGAGGCAACAACAACAGTTAAAGACCGAAGTTGCATATTTACTGAAACACGGACTAGCAGAGGAAAGCCATAGTGAATGGGCTAGCCCATGTATTCTAGTCGACAAACCTGACGGAAGTGCAAGAATGTGTACAGACTATCGAAAGGTAAATAATGTAACTATAAAAGATTCATATCCTATGCCCAGAGTAGAAGATATAATTGATAATGTAGCAAAGTTTCCTTTTTTAAGAAATTGATTTATTGAAAGGATACTATCAAATTGAGTTAGACAAAACAGCAGGGATATTGCTGCATTTGTTACACCCCATGGACTTTATAATTATAAGGTAATGCCATTTGGTTTATATAATGCACCTCTGACATTCCAACGTCAGATGAATTATATCTTGAAGGATCTCGAAGGTGTATTTGTTTATTTGGATGACATTAGCATAGTTGGAGAAACCTGGGAAGTATATGATGTTTTTAAGAGGTTATTAGAATTCAATGTTACGATAAACCTTTCCAAATGTGAATTTGGAAAAACTACAGTTCATATGTAGGACATGAAATAGGAAGTGGCCAAGTGGAAACCTGTTGATTGTCATATTGAGGTCATAAAGAATTTGACCCTCCCTACATCTAAACGTGGAGTGATGAAATTTTTGGGAACAGTGGGGTATTACAGAAAATTGTTGTAAGACTTTTCAGATGTAGCCTACCCCTTAACAGAGTTGCTGAAAAGGATGTGAAGTTTGTGTGGTCAAATGAATGTGACGATGCCTTTAATAAACTTAAGCTCATGTTAATGTCTAAGCCAGTGCTGAAATCCCCAGACTTTAATCTACCATTCAAGTTACAGGTAGACTCCAGTGAAGTAGGAGCTGGCCAGTGTATTATTACAGGAACATAATGGTGTTTTACACCCTGTGTCTTACTTTTCAAAGAAATATAATAGCCACCAGTTAAATTACAGTATTGTTGAAAAAATGAAGCTTTAAGTTTAATTTTGAGTTTAATGCACTTTGAGATATACTTGCTTAACAGTAACTTTGAAATAGACGTATATACTGATAATAACCCTTTAACCTTTATTAATAAATGTAAGCACAACAATAAGAGAATTTTAAGATGGTCTTTATTTTTGCAACCATTCAAACTAAATATTCACCATATAGCAGGCAAAGAAATGTCATTGCAGATTCTCTCTCTAGATCTGTTGATTATTTAAAGGAAAGTGCTTGTTACCAACGACGTGGCAGTCTCCGACAGTTGCTAAATGGAAGTAGCTAATGTTTAAGACTGTAAGAGTGAAAATTCAGAATGGACTGAGGAGAGAGCCGCTGAGTTAAAAGGGGGGGAATGTAAAGGAATATTGATTTATTGAATGTAAAATTGCAGAAAAGGTTGAAAATTGATATTTGCATAGAAAAAAAGTGTACACTAGACAACAGATGGCAGTAGCGCTTGGCGTAGGCGGTAGTCGCCAAGGATAATGTACCGAAACAATGATATTTGGTCCATGGATGTCTAGCGTGAGTCTGGTATATAAAGGCCCAAAACGACGATTTTCGTTGGAGCTGAAACAAACAAGTGATTATAATAGTGTATCAAGTTTTGAGGAATATATGGTAATGTACTGTTTATCCATTTGGACGTTTTCTTGTGTGATGTAACATTGGTTGCCACTAACTTTTTGATGTTACAGTGAATTATATGTTGTGTTGATGTAAAGCTTTGTGACTTGGGTATTATACTGTAAAATGCAGTGATTAGTGATTAGTAGTCTTGATGAGTGCTGTATAGCGAGTCTTTGCTTTTGTGTAAAGCGTCCGTAATTTGTTTAATGTTCTGTTTGTGACTTTAATTTCCTTACTAGTTGTTATTAAAGTACATTTTAAGTTATAGTGAGTTGTCACTTTTTCCTGATATATTCTCCTCGTAAATCCTTACCATAGAAAGTTTTTTTTTTATGTTACAATATATATATATATATATATATATATATATATATATATCTATATATATATGTGTGTGTGTGTGTGTATATATATATATATATATATATATATATATATATATATATATATATATATGAAGATAAAGGCTCATAAAACACCATTTGAACGTTGCAACCATATATTTCGAACACTTCTTTTAGTACCCCTGTTCACTGGTAAAATATGGACAGATGATGTTTTACAAGAGTATGTATGCAAAGCATATATAGGTGGGGCAGTAAGTATCTGTTGGTGTGCAGGTGACCGTTAACCCAGGAAGGATGGAAATTAAACTATTCCCTGGTGATTTTTGGCCTCATTAACTCCCGTCTGGCGACACGTCCGGTTGCCGTATATCATGGAACACCTGCCTGAGAAAAGGCCTAAGGATTAACTCGTCGTTGTCATCAGATTTCCAATGACCTTGATTATACGCTGTAGCTGCTGTACAGAAAACACGATTGCGCCGAAGTTAATGTTTAGTTACAGATTTTAAGTGCACACACACTTGCCCACGCGCGCGCACACAGAAAACTGATCCCTACGAGTCGATCAAGGGGATGTCTTAATCGAGCAATGATGAGGTGGAACTGACGTAATCTAGACCAGCTGTCCTCGACATCAAAAGAAAAATCGTTCCAAGGAAAGCCATGTGTTGTTGGAAATTTCATTTCTTATATCTGCAGCCCCCAGGCAGGTATAACAGCTGACAGGGAGCTGGGTCGAGTTTTTCTTTGTTTTCAGACTCTATAACCTTATTCTGTACTGTTTTTTTTTTTTTTCCAGAAAGATTTTAGTAACTGTTCTTTAACTTCCAAAAAGTTGAAAGACTACGAGTCGAAAATTATAAATGTTTTGGTGTTTTGAATGTAACAAAACTCAAACGTTAGAAAGGAATGCATGTCACTCAAATATAAATTATACCGGTCAGGTATAATTGTATCAGAAGTAAACCTTACAACATAAACAAATGATTACACTAGGGTATTGGGAGGCATACAGAATCATTTTAATGGTAAAAAACAATAGTCCTACAAAAAAGATTATTAAATAAATAAATGAATAAATGCTCCCAAACCTACTCATCGTTTTCAGAAAGTATTTTAAGTTGAGGTAGATATCCTCATACCCTGCTCGCTAACCACTACAGTCGACTACTATGGGTTTCACAGACAGTGCAAGTACGTTTTTTGGCAATAACTCTGTAACGAACACTTGTATCAGTACGAGATTTTGCTACAGTGTATTGCACCCACTGCCGTTATTTATAAGAGTATCATGAATCACTAATTGTCAAGAATAAAGACACTTGTCCCTGGACAAAGAGGCAAAAACTTAATTAGCCACAATTGGATACGAACACAACAGTAAATAGCTCGGCCTACCTTCTCCCCCCTCCTCCACCGCCAACCCCCTCCTTCTTCCTTCCCTCACCTTCCCTTCTCTCTCTCTCTCTCTGAAAGTTGCTTCAGTTTAAACTTATTTTGCATGATTTTTTTTTCTATCTACCTATCTATCTAATAATATACATTGTTCTATATATCTAACGATCCAGTCGGTTGACTGATTTATTTGTGCATTGATCTGCTCCTCTCTCTCTCTCTCTCTCTCTCTCTCTCTCTCTCTCTCTCTCTCTCTCTCTCTCTGAAAGTTACTTCAGTTAAAACATATTTTGTACGATTTTTTTCTATTTATCTATCTAATAATAGTTTACACTGGTGTGTATATCTAACGATTCACTCGGTTGTTACCTGCCAGTTGACTAATTTATGCATTGATCCGCTCATATCTCTCTCTCTCTCTCTCTCTCTCTCTCTCTGTGTGTGTGTGTGTGTGTGTGTATGTGTGTGGTGTGTTTGTGTGGTAGTGGTACTGTAAATGGTTATTAGTGAGAGAAATATGAATGTATGGTGGAGTAGTAGAACAATAGACACTGTGATTGATGGTAAAGCGACTGTTATACTTGTCTTTGGTTACCATCTTGGCAATTCTCATTTGGACTCAGGGCATCAAGCATAAACTTGTATTACGAGGGTGAAGAAGAGATGGCCACCTCGGAACAGAACTGTCGGCATGGTTGCAGAAATGAGTTTGTCTTACAACTTTTCAACTTTTTTTTAGCAAAGAGAAAACCGCCAATTGCCTTCAGATTGGTTTGAATAGGTAACTGGTTATAGTTACTCTGTTACAAAAAAATTAAGCCTTTCTATCGGACATTCATTAGGGTAAAATCTCGATTATACCCATGCATATATTTTTAAATCATGAATGTTTATTTTATGTGCGGATCAATGCATAAATGAATCAGTCAACTGGCAGGTAACAACCGACTGGATTATTAGAAATATACAGCAATGTAAATTATTAGAGAGATAGACAGATAGAAAAAAAAAAGATAAATAAAAGTTTAAACTGGAGCAACCTTCAGAAAGAGAGAGAGAGAAAGGGGGGGGGGGCGTTAGGGGAAGCGCAGAGAAGGGATGGGGGAGGGCATGTGAGGGAAGGAAGAAGGAGGGGGCTGGAGGTGGAGGGAGAGGGTAGGCGGAGCTTTTTTTTATACTGTTGTGTTCGTATCCCTTTCTGGGTGATTGAGTTTTTGCCTCTTGGCACAGGGACAAGTGTCTTTATTTTTGACAATTAGTGATTCCCGATACTCTTATAAATTACGGCAGTGGGTGTAATACACTATAGCCAAATCTCGTACTGATACGAGTGTTTGCTACAGAGTTATTGCCAAAAAAACGTGCTTGCACTGTCTGTGAAACCCATAGTAGTTTTCTTTTAGTTACAGTTCTATTTGTGAGAACTCGTTAGATTCATTGCTTTACCCTACAACTTATACAATTTTGTCATTGGCTTTATTGATTCTTAAATTGTGATTTTCCATTAGTCGTCACACAGTATCTCGACTCGAAATGAGATTTGATTATAAGCCAAGTCACGGCGAACAGAAAATTTTCCATAAATATAAACGTTAGTTTGCACGTAAGGATTTAATCCATGGCAGCATAATATGAATATGAAGGTTACTTCTCTTTTCTCTTTGGTTTGGTGAATGTCATATTCTAGTTAGTTTAACATTGATACAATGTTAATTCTTTAATTGTCTTGTCCTTGTATCTGAGATGGTTATCTTAACTTTTAAGTGCACCCATTGTTTATGCTTGTTTGGGAAGGTTACTCATCTTCCAGGTGTGTCGGATTCTAGGTACCAATCTCTTTATAATCCCTATCTGTCAGTTATACGGTCTTTTCCCTCATGTATGTCAGTTCTGCTTAGTAAAGGATGTGGAAACGTCGAAAGGTCTCGCAGTTACTCCTTCGTTTATTTTTCCTTCGTGGCATATATCTTTATTTATGGATTTATCACGTTCCTAACTTTCGTGATTCAGTTATACATACAATGTTATATTTTATTACCATTTTCGTTATAATCTTCCTGATGGCATCTACATATCGTCTTTCAAAGTTCCTTTCTTCTGTGAGTTTGGAAATTATTACCTGAAGGAAAGAACTAGACAGATTATGGAAAAAAACAGTGCCTTATGACAAATAACAAATGAAATTGTTCTGCAATTATGTCATTCATTTGTTCATAAATTTAAAGAATGTCAGTTTGATAAATACGTTTACATATTTATATCATCAATTTGTTAAATTTTTTTCTTTTCTAATAAGTGATCTCCTCTTTCTGTATATCCTGTTACCTTCCGTTCTTTCAAAGGAACACCACATTCTTTGGAAGCTTGAATTGCAAGTCGATGACCCTTCTTGGCTTGTTCTAAATGAATAAGGTTCATCTTCTGAATAATAATAATAATCATAATAAAAAAAATATGTCAGTAAGCCCACATGTAACCTTAATTTACATAGTAGCATACTTTACTTTATCATTGTGGATTTTTATGGTTATGACACAATAGTAATAATAATAACTATCTGATGGAGAAATCAGAGACCAAGGCTTCAAATACTAGATTCATTAGGGACACCTTCGTTTATGAAATGTTTATTTCACGGTCGCGTTTGTGTTTGTGTTGAGTAAAACGCGCTCTCGGTGAAAACCTCGAAAAACGCGCGAAAGTTTGTTGACATCGGGGACGTGGTGGTGCTGTTCCTGTGCATTTCTATTTGCGTGTTTTAGGTAAACATTGCTGAAGATGGATGACTCTGAGGATATTATTGAAGGATCTGATGAAGAAGGCGAAACTATGACGGCTGCTGAGGTCCTTCAGAAGTTAGAAGAGGTATGACTGAAGCTAGATACCTACCTAGCTAGGTAGGCTAATGTACTTTTTCGGAGGGTGGCATGCATTGATCGTCGTTGGCTTGATGCAGGCCATGCGGTGTTTTACCCTATACAAATCTGCTGTTCAGTAGCAAGTGCTCCTCTCCTCTCTAGGAGGGGGAGTGAGGAGTGGTGACAAACCCTTGTGGCTTACATGGTTTCTTGCTTGAACAGGCAGTTTTCTTTAGGTATCTTCCTGGAATGCAATGAATCTGGCGGAGCGCTTACAGTTCAGTTGACCACGGGTTTCGTCTGCTATGGAATCGGCGGAGCAATACAAACAAGATGGCGGACGCTTTGTTTTGGCGCCCGGTTTAAAAACCCCGAAACCTATAAAAACGATAATGGGGGACCCTTTTGGGAACCGGGGTTTTTGGGTGGGGGAGTACATGCGAGTAAATGAAAACGGTAAGGGGGGAGCCATTTGGGAAACCGGGGTTTTGGGTTTTTGGTGGGGGGAAACCCCAGATGACGACAATGAACACGAAAAACAACAAAACCCTAGCAGACGAAACAAACCCGTTTGCCAAGTAAACTGTAGGAGCTGGGGTCGGGTTTGGTAGGCTGCGGGTCATCTGCGAGAACTACTTACCTTGGCGGAGGGATTACGGACCGGGCAAAATGGTGTTTACAACGGGTTTTCGTCTGCTATGGAATCGGCGGAGGGCAATACAACAAGATGGCGGACGCTTTGTTTTGGCGCCCGGTTTAAAAACCCCAAAACCTATAAAAAAAACGATAATGGGGGACCCTTTTGGGAACCGGGGTTTTTGGGTGGGGGAGTAACATGCGAGTAAATGAAACGGTAAGGGGGGAGCCATTGGGAAACCGGGGTTTTTGGGTGGGGGGGTGAAACCCAGATGGACGACAATGAACACAAAAACAACCAAACCCCTAGCGAACGAAACCCCGTTGCCAAAGGTAAAACTGTAAGGAGCTGGGGTCGGGTTTGGGTAGGCGCGGGTCCATCTCGAGAACTACTTACCTTGGCGGAGGGTTTTACGGACCGGGCAAAATGGTGTTTACCAGCGGGTTTCGTCTGCTATGGAATCGGCGGAGCAATAACAAAACAAGATGGCGGATCTTTTTTTGGCGCCCGTTTTAAAAACCCCAGAAACCTATAAAAACCGATAATGGGGGACCCTTTTGGGAACTGGGGTTTTTGGGTGGGGGGAGTACATGCGAGTAAATGAAAACGGTAAGGGGGAAGCCATTGGGAACCGGGGTTTTTGGGTGGGGGGAAACCCAGATGACGACAATGAACACGAAAAAAACAACAAAACCCTATAGCAGACGAAACCCGTTGCCAAGTAAACTGTAGGAGCTCACGTACCAACAAAAATGTAGGAGGTCCCGTCCCCCGTTGTGTTAGGCTAACCAAACGACGGCAATGAACACTAAAAAGATTAGTTGGGCAAGATTAAAAATATCGAAGAGAATCGGCTTTCATGTTGATGCATGTTCGGGTTCGGTCCTGTGGGTTGGGTTCGGGTTTGGTCGGCTGGGGTCGGGTTTGGTAGGCTGCGGGTCATCTGCGAGAACTACTTACCTTGGCGGAGGGATTACGGACCGGGCCAAAATTGGTGTTACAATAATCGACACGGGTTTCGTCTGCTATGGAATCGGCGGAGCAATACAAACAAGATGGCGGACGCTTTGTTTTGTTTTGGCGCCCGGTTTAAAACCCCAAAAACCCCGAAACCTATATAAAACGATAATGGGGGACCCTTTTGGGAACCGGGGTTTTTGGGTGGGGAGTACATGCGAGTAAATGAAAACGGTAAGGGGGGAGCCATTGGAAACCGGGGTGGGGTTTTTGGGTAGGCTAATGTACTTTTTCGGAGGGTGGCATGCATTGATCGTCGTTGGCTTGATGCAGGCCATGCGGGGTTTTACCCCATACAAATCTGCTGTTCAGTAGCAAGTGCTTCTCTCTCTAGGAGGGGGAGCGAGGAGTGGTGACAAACCCCTTGTGGCTTACATGGTTTCTTGCTTGAACGGGCAGTTTTTCTTTATCTTCCTGGAATGCAATGAATCTGGCGGAGCGCTTACAGTTCAGTTTGACCACGGGTTTCGTCTGCTATGGAATCGGCGGAGCAATACAAACAAGATGGCGGACGCTTTGTTTTGGCGCCCGGTTTAAAAACCCCGAAACCTATAAAAACGATAATGGGGGACCCTTTTGGGAACCGGGGTTTTTGGGTGGGGGAGTACATGCGAGTAAATGAAAACGGTAAGGGGGGAGCCATTGGGAAACCGGGGTTTTTGGGTGGGGGGAAACCCAGATGACGACAATGAACACGAAAAACAACAAAACCCTAGCAGACGAAACCCGTTGCCAAGTAAACTGTAGGAGCTCACGTACCAACAAAAATGTAGGAGGTCCCGTCCCCCGTTGTGTTAGGCTAACCAAACGACGGCAATGAACACTAAAAATCACGAAACCCAAGCAAAAAAAACCAGTGGCCAACTAAACTGTATGAGCTCCCGTTCCAACTAAACTGTAGGAGCTCCTGTTCCAACTAAACTGTAGGAGCTCCGGTGATCGTAACCAAACGAACCAACCTAACCAAACTTAGGCCGCGTGCCCTTACCTGGCCGGGGGGCTTCCCCCCCCTTGGACCCCAGTCATAGTATAATTAATGATTGCTACCTAACCAAAGGAACCAACCTTAACCATAGTTAGTCTCCACGTCCTTACCTGGCCGGGGGGCTTCGCCCCCCTGGACCCCCCAGTATAGTATATTAACAGTGATTGCTACCTAACCAAAGGAACCGACCTAACCAAACTAAGTCTGCATGTCCTTACCTGGCCGGGGGGCTTCGCCCCCCTGGACCCCCCTGTGTAGTAAGTTAACAATTATAAATATCTAACCAATATAACTTGTCCATAAATATGGCTGGCACCCGTATATCCTTACTGATAACTAAACAAAATGAATATTTCCGAGAATACATTGGTTAAAGTCAAGGCCACGTTGTTTGCTCGAACACATGGACTGCGTTCGAACACGTGGACTTCTAGCGAACGTGAATGTTCGGATGTGTTGAGCGTGCCTGACTTCAGCAAAGCGGAAATAACAATGGCGTGCTTAATTTTGGCAAAATAATTAGAATAACGTGCATTTACATTGATAACCTTACCTTGGAGATGTTGCTAGTCGTCCAGAAATATAGAACTTAATAAGAGAATTCCGAGTCGTTCAAATCTTCTGGGTAGAGGATTTTTTTTTTTCTTTCTTGGCGGGACGGTTGTTTTCCGAGATGACTGAACAAGGGGAATTTGTTTTCATTAAATAACTAACTAGGGATCGTTCGTCTTGACACAAAATGTATATGTCTTCCAGCGTGACGGGAACGGCGGCAGCGAACGCCACGTGTGCGGAACACGACAAATTCTCGGCAGAAGAAGACATGGTAGCTATGACGAAGCACTGAACTGGCTGAGAAGCAGGAACAGACTGAAGGGTCGAGGAATGGTCGGGCATGGTCCGTTCCATGTACTAGTTATCCTAGCGGATAACTAGTAGGCTACCTGGAAAATATGTATCGAAGAATGTAAAAAAATGTAGGTCATACAGATGAGTTGGGCAAGGAAAGAAATATCGAATAATGAAAAAAAAATGGAACTCCTGCAAGCATGGGAAAAAAAATAGAATAACGAAGGAAAAAAATGGAGCTCTTACAGTTCAGTTGGGCATGGGTGAAAATATAGAATACTGTAAATTAAATTGGAGGTCCTAAAGATTAGTTGGGCAAGATTAAAAATATCGAAGAGAATCGGCTTTCATGTTGATGCATGTTCGGGTTCGGTCCTGTGGGTTGGGTTCGGGTTTGGTCGGCTGGGTCGGGTTTGGTAGGCTGCGGGTCATCTGCGAGAACTACTTACCTTGGCGGAGGGATTACGGACGGGCAAAATGGTGTTACACGGTCCGGTCAACTGAACTGTAATCTACCCGGAATAGGTATCATTGTGTTTGAACCCAGACGGCTGAGTTTTTAGATATCCAATTGTCTATTCTCTCACAGGCTTGGACCCCCTTCTTTAGAACTCGTTCTTCTAGGAAGGGTGGTCAGATGGGTTAAACTCCCAGCTGGTTTAGGGTACTTGTACCTCCCTCCAGATATAAGTCTATCCTATTGTTAAGACCGAAGGTTTATTCCTCGTATGAGCAAATGTCAAATTTTTAATCCATTTGTATTTTTCATAGCTAACAAACCTGAGGTGTTAATGTTTACTGCCCACCTCTAGCCATGCCTCTCTCTTTTCTTGGGTTAGGAGAAAGTTGCATCACGGGTTTCTATGCCTGGTCGGTAACCAGCTTCCACCTCGTATACTATATATGAGTTGCCAGATTCCACAGATTTCTTGCTTTACAATCTTTGATTGTTTTTAACTGGTTTCCAGCTGGTGCAAGAATATTATCCTCTTGTTAAGACCTCAGGTTTGTTAGATATGAAAAATACAAATTGATTAAAAAGTTTTTCATGTTATAATTACCTATTAGTGTCATTATGCCAGAGCCTCACCATGTAATTCCAGGAAAAAGACAAAGGCCTAGTTTGTATATAGCTGAGCCTCCAAGGCCAGTACATCTTTAAGTAAACATTACTTAGTCAGAATAAAATGCATTAGGTTAGTACTATAACAAATTGATTTTTCACCAGAAGGAAAGTGTAGTCTATTTTTTAAATGCATAACTTATATTGTGTATTTTTTTTTTTTTTTTTTTTACCATGGTTGATGAGGCAAAAAACATTTTTCCCGAATGATATTTCAGGGGATACATCCTAGACTAGTCTAATCAAGGATACAGTATTATGTTGACTTTATTTAGTACTTGTCCTAATATAATATTGTAATTTGGTATAAACTGCAGCATTCTTATCAAACTTCATACCATAATATAAATAAGCAAAAATTTATATGGCCATTTTTGGTGAATTCTTCTTGAGATTAACTTTAGAGCATAGCTCAACATTGTGCTGACAAAAATTTACAGATCTCATGAATCATATAAGAAGTAAACTTCTTACATCAGGCCCTTGTGATTGTAGCCTGGTTTAGTTATGTTTTGTTTTTGTGTATACTATCCAGTGTAGAATTATCTCTCTCGTGCAGTTTCATTTACAGTTTCAGATAATCATACTGTTATTACAAAACATAATCAAATTGCAGGCATGGATAACAGAAAAGATGTCGCCAACACTAGAACGGCATCAGAGTGAATATGTGGAGTGCATGCTGGATCAGATCAAGCAGATGACAGAAAACCTCAAGAGATGCAAAAAGCATGATTTCAGAGTAGCTATTCACAAGATGGAGGTACTGTGTTTATTGAAATACATTTTCACTAAAAACAATTCTTAGACTTGTAGCACTTTGACTGTAATAAAGTATATAGGTCAAGAGTGGTTGACTTGCTGTAAGTTTATAATGTACTCTTTAATATGATGGTTTTGACACTTAAGATATCAAGGTACAGTAATTAAAAAAGTGTTTGTTTTTTGTAAGTGTGTGTGTGTGTATATATAATATATATATATATATATATATATATATTATATATATACATATATATGTGTGTGTGTAACTGAATCACGAAAGTTTTGAACATGATAAATCCATAAATAAAGGTATGAGCCACGAAGGAATAATAAACAACAGAGTTTCTGCAAGATCTTTCGACTGACCATCCTTTACTCAGCAGGCAAACTGACTTATATGAGAAATTGAGGGTATAGGAAAGGTCGTATAAACTGACAGATAGGGGTTATAAGGAGATTAGTACCTAGAATCCAACACACCTGGAGAATGAGTAACCTTTCCAAACAAGCATAAACATGGGTACAATTTAAGAACAAAAAGATTAAGTCCAACTTCTCAGACCTAAGGACAAGAGAATTAAAGGATTATACAGGGCAACAGCTGACCACAATCAGATCTTTGGTAAACAAAAACTTATTCACAAAACATATTAAACATACATATACAAAGAAAATATCTCTTAACGCAACTGAGTAAAGGACGTTTTGTCGAAAGATCTTGCAGAAACTCCGTTGTTTATTTTTCATTCGTGGCTTATACCTTTATTTATTACATATATATATATATATATATATATATATATATATATATATATATATATATATATATATATATATATATATATATTTATTCTGTGTACCATATTGAATAATGAAGGTATTAATGACACGCTTCAAATTGGTCATTATTTTTTTTTCTTTCTTTTTCTCTCCAAGTACAGTCCGGTCCTGATTTATGGGTGTTCGAATTATGCGATTCCCCTTTTATGCGGTTGCTAGTTCAAAAATAGATTTTCTGTATCTGCGAAGTCGTTCAAAGTCTGCGAGTCACACGCCGCAAAATGTATAAAATCTATGGTCTTTTCAAGTATTTTAGGTGGGGAGTTCGCTGGTATCTGAGAGAAGGGGTGGGGGGAATACTTGGAGGAAAAAAACTATTATTCCTCCAAGGGGAAATGTGAGAGAAAGATTTCTTGCTCAGCCACTAGCTAAGACAGAAGGCTCTGCCTCACGCATTTGTAACGTCATAGCGCAGTGTGTATGAATGATCAGTATCATCACCATTGTCATACTTATTATTCAGATCTGTGGAGTATATTCTGAATGATCAGTATCTTCATCATCGCCATAGGTATTATTCAGATCTGCGAAGTATATTCTGAAGGCTTCCGTTCATCCATTAGCTAAGATGGAAGGCTCCGCCTCACACTTTTTTTTTTTCCATTTGTGACAACATAGTGCAGTGTGTATGAATGATCGGTATCATCATCATTGCCGTATTATTCAGATCTGCAAAGTGTATTCTGATCATCTGCATCATGTATGCATCTGCTAGAAGCTGAAGAGGAAGACTTATTTTCTCGAAGCTAAAAAGCTTGCCCTTAAGGTAAAGACAAAGGAAGGAGCAACTTCCATTTTGGCAGCAGTCGACAATTTGAAATTCGTCATTGCTGAACATGAAGTAAGAATTTTTTTCAAGGTTAATTTTTTTTTTACTAACTTTTGGCATTTGATCATTTATTTTTTTCTAATGTTGAAATAGGTTTTGATTAAAATGACTAGTAAAAGTGATTAACTGAGAAGCAGATATGTTGAGAGAGAGAGAGAGTCGTTAAATCTAAACTTTTCAAGAAACTCGTTTCATGTTGAATTTTGAGTTTTTATAATTTCTTTTTAAGAAATTGTAATTTCATATCAAATTTTGAATTTTCATCAGTTCTTTCTTATCGTAGAATAAATTTATATGAAAATGATTACATAGTGAACGTGCCAGACAAAGAAACCGAGACAGGCTCTCGTAACCAAGTTTGTTAGGCCTAACGGGAGTGAAGACACGCATGATCCTCTAGTCCCTGAAACCTCAAATGATTCACAAAGCCTCCCTTCAGTAGGAGAACTCTTCACGGAGGATGAGATAGAGGAGTTTGAAGGTTTTTTGGCAGAGGATAGGTAGAGGAAATTCCATCCAAAAGGTTTTTTAAAGGAAATAACTGTACGTATCTTACAGTAAACTTGCACCCAGTGGTGGCATTGTTTACGTGTGGGAGTTTAAACCATCCTGTGTGTAATTTTAAACTTATTCAAGTTATTAAAACCTTTTTAATGTTTTATTTATCCATAAGAACAATTTCATATTAGAAAAAATTACAGTATAGCACTTAAAAAGTAATGAAAATGGGTAGTGTAAAAAAGTTTGACTGGGTAAGTTGCCATTTGCCTTGACCCCAATGGAATTTTCCCATAAGGTATGTGTTTCAAAATCTGCGAATTTCCAATTCTGCGAGACCGTGGCTCGACCAAATTCTTGCATAATTGGGGACCGTACTGTATTCTGTCTGAATACCAGGGGTCCCTCATGGTCTTAATCCTCTAGACATAATTGCTCTCAGTGGTTTTGCATGTGTTGGATCCCTACACATTCAATCATTAAAAGGAATGAGGGTGATGATAAGGCACCCAAAGCTGCAATTACTGTGCAGATCTAGCATACCCGTTCCCATCAGAGATTATTATCTCTAAAACCTATTCTGTTTGGTAAATTGTGGGAGTTGTGGAATAGAATGGAACCAACTGATGGATTTCAATGTCCCATTGTCATAAAGAACACATACAGTATATAGAGTAATATTATTCTGCCTTTGAAGTGATCACACTCCCTTGACCCACAGGTGTTGATGAATAACCCAGATGACCAAATCCGCAAATACAGAGTGCAAAACACTTACAGTTTTAACTAAATGTTTTGTGATTTTTCATTTACATCCCATTTTTTGGTGATTTTTCATTTATATCCCACAACATGTATAAAGTATGAGAATAAGTCCTTTAAAGAAATGCTTTGAAGAGTATCTGCTAGTACATTATCAAAGTCCCCAGAATCAGAGGTCTTTAAAGTATCTTTGCTTTAAAACTATGGAGTAATCTTCTGAATAGTGTCTCATATGTATATTTATGTTAACTAGAGGGTCTAGTACGTTCTACTTTAATTTTCTTTCTTGTTTCCCAGCCTGCTGAGTGGGTACTTCTGTATAGTTCATATTTTATATAGTAGTGTTTCTGTGTGGTTTTACTTTGTGTCTTCTTATATGTCTGTGTCTTTTATTTTTACATTAAGACATTCCATTCGTAAAAAGCTTTCTTAGTAAATTAATGACCTTTTACTTGTTCCATATGAATGAGTGTGCAATATAAATACTGGTGATATTAAAAGACTTGGTTAGAAGCATGAGACCTTTCACTCATTTCTTGTAATATTGCTACTTACACCAGATTTCTTACCATTTTTGCAATATCTCAAACCAGATATTGCATGATTTTCAGCATTAGCTTTATGCTAAGTCTCTGGGAGGTTGTTTCTCCATCACCTTGATCTGCCAGATACCCTATCCATCTGAATACCCTACCCTTTGCAGTGTCTTGGGATTTTGTGGAGTTGGAGTTCACTGATTATTTTTTGGAGTTAACATTATCAAGACGTTCATTAGGACCCTCCTTTTATGTCAAATATAAGTCTTATTATTCTTCTGGATATTGTCTTTTCAAATAGAGTTAGTATTCTGATATTCTAGCTTTGTCATGGTATAGTTTTATCAGTTGTTTCATGAATACAGAAATTTCTGTCTTTGTAATGCCTGGCAAATTGTAAGTCTGTAGAATTTTGTCCAATAGCCAGTGTTGTTGATTTTCTTGCCACAAAGCAGACTCAAACTTTGATTTTATTCCTAAGGCTTTACAACTCGTAATAAAACTTAGGCTAATACTTTATGCCTGGCATGCATATTTTAGGAATGCAGGTTAGTTCTCTCATAAGGGAGGGTTTGTTTTCACCTGTGTGTAGAGTCCTTGCCCTTTAGGTAGTTATTCCTTCATACTCCTGTTTTACATATTTAGTAAATGCATGTGTTTTGCTTTGAAAAAAAAAATTTATAGCTAATTATTTGTTCTTTATTTCTTTATCATTTTTATTACATTATATGAAAATGTGAAAATAACATTATGAATACTCTTTGCAAAAGAATTAAATGTTTATATTACATGTTCTCATATGTCATGAAAAAATTTATGCATCTGCTTTTTTTATTTTATAACTTTTATGATCACTTTATTTGAGAAGATTAAGAAAACCATAAATTTTCATAGTGAACAATAAGAACTTCTTTTGCAGATTGATCGTATACGTTACATGATAAGCAGTTATCTTCGGATTCGCATTGAAAAAATAGAAAAATTTGCTCATTATTTATTAGAGAAAGAGAAAACAACAGATGAAGAGTCTTCGCTACTGTCTGCCAGTGAGCTACAGTATGCCAAAGAGTAAGTCATTAATTAATTTTTTAAAAATTAATCTTGCCTCTAATAATTTCTGCATCAGGTAAGAGGACGAGTGAGTCTGAAAACTAAAAAATTAATGGGATCATTTACTTTGAACCGTTTATTGACCCATCCCCTTCGGTTTATTCAGGCATATGTTGTTTACCATTCATTTTTTTCTCTGTTGTCCGCCTGTGAGGACATACTGAGTGTTGTTTATGATGTACATATTGATAACAATTACATACATCATTTTCTGATTTTGAGGTTTGGCTTATCTTGGTTTTAGTCATTATATAGGATGTCATCCAAAGATATTTAAGACGAATTGTTTCAGGTCTTTAAGGTTAGGTGTATGCCCAAGTGTACTCTTCAGATTGTGATGGTCAAGGTGTATGTGTTAAATGATGGAACAAGATTATTCTTTTAAAGATTGCTGTGATCAGAGTTTAGTTTTGTAAGATGAATGTTTATTTAAAGTATATGCAGATGAGAGGGGCAGATAAAAATGGGAAAGGACAGAAAAAGATTCTTTTAATACTAGGACAGGAAATTGGTTAAGAGTAAGACTTTCTCATCATTTCACGATCTGTCAGATAACAGCTCTCCCTGTTTTCCTAGTATGCCTCTCCTTTAATTTATTTTGTCTCCTCACAAAGGTCCCTGTATTCAGGATATGAGGTTCAGCAAGTTAGAAGACGATGTACTTGCTGCTTTACCAGTCCATCAATCGTCTTTTTCAGGTTCCCCCTTTGTGGCAGAGGAAGTGGCAACAACCTCCCTCCCTGTTAACCATACTTCAGCCATGTCCTGTGATGTTTCTTACAATGTTGGACGCATAAGGAAGAGGTGTATGTCTAGGAGTGGATGCAGTTTATGCCCATTGTGATCTTCCTCTCACCAACCTGGAGTGTGTCACACACAGGTTGGCTCTCGTTTGCTGTAGCAAAATCAAGCAAGCTCACATATGAAGGAGGTAGATAAGTGCACTCACTTGACATTTGATTCTGTCTCATATAGGTCTTGCTAGAGGCTGTGTTAGTGATCCCTATCTGAGATATTCTGAAAGTACTTCTTTGCAAGATGATTTGGTGTTCTCTCAGAGGCGCTCGCCTACCTCCTGGCTTTTGCCTGGTTTCGGGCCTTTGCCTAGAACCAGGTGTACGTGTTCTTCTTGGTCTCCCAGGCAGTCTGGTTATGCCAGTTTGTTTTCACATCATTTGTCTGACATGAAGAGGTTTGTGGGAATAGCTGCTATCAGGTGTATGAGTGCATTTATTATCCACATTCTCCTTCCTTTCTCAGGCATTCACAGATCCAATAGTAGGAGCTTGTATCATTCTCCTCATTCTGTCTTGTGTTCACCATTGGCGATACATAAGGCGCAGATGCCACACTGTAGTTTCCATTCTCAGTTTTTGCGTTTCCAGTGTCGATCTTCTTCTTTATTGCATCGATCTCCTCCTGAATATTCTAGGCTCTTTCTTGAACCGCGTTTGGGCGAATGCCGTGAGCTGCTTCCCAGTTGTCATCAATGGGTGTATTTGCCTGTTAGACTAATAGATCTTTCTACTTGGATGGCTACTGTTTCAGTAGTAGAACAGACTGGATTATCTTCCCCTGCTCAAGGTTTTTTATGTCGGCTCATTGAGCAGTTTCGGTTTTACCTTCCAGGATAGTGAGAATGGACAGGAAGCTTGTTTCCTGTACAGATGATTTTTTGGCATCAGAGCACAAGATAGTAGAGAAGTTTAAAACTCCCTTTATCTCAGAGAGCAGGAATTTCTGCTGCTACCACCCTCATTATTCACAGTTTCCCTCTGATGAGTATGTGGCTTCTAATTGGACTGGTCTGAAGAAGTGTAGGTGGTGTAGTCAGCTTTGCAGAGACTGATTAATTTCTTTGCTAGCAATTTCCTGAGGTGGTTAAATGGCTCATTGATAGCCGTGTTTTGGCACCAGACTCTCATTGTCCTTCTCAGTCTCCCAGACATTTGGCCCTGCCAGTTCGTTTCCACATTATTAGTCCAACATGCAGGAGGTTTATTTGCACATCAGGAATTGGGCATACAAGCCTAATCGATCTTCTCATTCTACACTGTTCCCTTTGTTGCTGTGCCACACTACATCTCCTTTATGGCAGGCTTTGAACTTGCATCTTTTGACTGCTACTGTTTTAGTAGCAAAGCAGTTTGTTTCACAGCCATGTATTTTTTGTCATTGGCACTTCAGATGCTTTCGGCATTACCACCAAGCTCCGCCCAAACACCAGCATCTCATTGGGTGTTGCCCACCACAACAGCTCTTCAGATGCTTTTGCCATTAGCACCAGCATCCCCTTAGGCTTTAACTGTGTGTTTAGAAGCAGCTACCACATCTATGGCACTTCAGATGCTTTTGGCATAAGTGCCAGTGTCTCCTCAGGTGTTAACTGGGTGTTAGCACCAGCTGCCACAATTTTGGCACTTCAGACACTGTTAGTGCCAGCATCTCCTTGGGCATTAACCAGGTGTTAGCACCGGCGCCTCCTCAGGTGTTTTCCAAGCGTTAGTGCCAGCTATCACATTTTTGGTGCTTCAGACATTTTTGATGCTGTCGCCGGCTGCCTCATAAGAAATTTCTATTTTTATGGTCAGAAATTTTTTTGATTAGATTCTGGTAATGTATATTCAGATATCAGAGTTTACTTTTTAATTGATATCTGCTTCACTAACCAGTGCATTTATGATGTTATGTAACTCATGATCATTAATTCATTCATTGCTAACTTAAAATTCACTCATATTATTGACCACCAAAATAAGGTTTGAATTTATAAAATGTTAAATGTAGATTTTCCTTCCTTTGTCAGAAGCACTATACATTCTGTTTTACTTTTCTAGGTATGCTGCAAATTTAGAATCTCACTTCCAAAATGTGGTTTTGCAGCATGTTCCTGAAAATTTACGAAACTTTGACCCAGGAAAAATGGCAGTGAAGCCAAATCTTGACTCCTTTGTGTTTTTAAAAGTTAAGGAAGAATGTCCAGCTGTTGTCATTGAAGATGACAGTGGTGAAGGAAGGTAAGTGTATTTCTTTTGTTCCTTGTATGGCTTATGAGAATTTTGTCATTACTATTGGGATAATCGTTGTTATTAGATTTTTATATAGTATACATATACCCTGTATATATATATATATATATATATATACATATACACACACACACACATACAGTGGTTCCCCGTATTCACGGGGGATGCGTACGCCAGATCCCCCAGTGAATAGTTAGAATCCGTGCATGTTTGGAACCCCTATAAAAATGCTAAAAACAGTCTATTTTGTTAGTTAAAACTCAAGAAAAACCACTAAAACTTTCATACTTGGTTTTTTTAATAGTTTTATCACAAAAAGTGCATTTTATGATGAAACTGATTAAAAAAACCAGGAATTTGTGGATATTTCTCATAGAAAAATACTGCAAATGTGTGAATCTTCCGCGAATAATGCGGGGAAACGTTCCCGAGAGAAATCCGCGAATACGGGGTCCACTGTGTATATATATATATATATAGAATATATATATTATATATATATATATATATAGATATATATATATATATATATATATATACGTATATATATATATATAGATATAAGTAGGTATATACAGGCAGTCCCCGGGTTACAACGGGGGTTCCGTTCTTGAGACACGTCGTAAGCCGGAACATCGTCAAAAATCCTAAGAAAACCTTACTTTTAATGCTTTGGGTGCATTGAAAACTATGTAAACTGCATTCTTATGGCATTTTTCATCAAAAAAAACCTTCAAATATTGATTATTTTGCATTTTTGGTGTCATATTTCATCTCCCAGATGAGCGTTGTAGGCGTCGTAACCCTGGAAATAACGTCTATTGACAAGCGTCGTAACCTCAGAACGTCGTAAGCCGACACCGACGTAACCCAAGGGACTGCCTGTATGTCTATATATTAATAATATATATATATATATATGATATATATATATATATAGAATATATATATATATATAAGGCATGTAGTGCAGAAGTGCTGTAACCTGCCCGATGTTTGTTTTGAGTAATTAGCGGTCAAAATTAATTACCGATTAGTACTACTGAATACAGTAACTGTGCATGTAGCGTGAATGTGGGCCAACCTGCCCAATGTTAGTTTCAAGTAATTAGCAGTCAAAGTTAATTATGGGTTACTACCAAATAAAGTGGTGCAATGTATTACTATTCTACATCAAATTGAATATTTAGGCTATATCTATCATGTCATTGATTTTTTCTTTTTTTTTTTTTTTTTTTTTTTTTTTTTTTTTCCCCAAGTCAAATTTTTATTTACCTCCCTTTTTTTTTTTTTTTTTTTTTTTTTTTTTTTTTTTTTTTTTTTTTTTTTTTTGTCGAATTTTTTAATCCATCCCTCCCCCCTATAGTTTTTCTCCTGAAAGTCATGGTTTGAGATTCATTTTTAAAGATTGTATGGAATAAGAAGAATTCTGTAAAAAGAAATTATGTTGCTGTGTGTAATTCTGATTTTATACAAATTTTTAAAATAGAAAAATATATTCTTATTGTTGAGCCTTAAAAAATATTGCTTACATTACTACATCATTACTACTTCCACACTTACCTAGGACATCGTCGACATCCCCAGACTCAGATCAGGAGAAAGAGAAAAATCAAAAATGAAACATTAAAAGAGAAAATCAGGGAGAAAGAGAGAAAAATGAAAATTGAGAGAAAATCAGAAACAAAAGAAATTTTAAACAGAAAATTGAGAAACATAAAAATAGAGAAAAAGAGAGCAAAAAAGAAAATTAAAAACAATTGTCTACTATGGTTTAAAGTCCATGAGAAAGCAGCCTGAGGTGCACGGTATAATACTTAGCTCTCATTGGCCACAGCACCCTCCTGGGTTAGAACACTTTCACTCCTGATCTAAGTTAGTCTGCACCGTTGCCTTTTTCTACATCAATACAAGGTTTTTTTTAATCTAAGAACAACACGTTCCCGCTTATAACTCCAATCCGCCATTTTTGAGAGTTAGACCACTTTTGCACTACACGCCTCATATGTTTGCCACCTTATTGAGATATATATATATATATAATATATATATATATATATATATATATATATCTATATATATAGATATATATATATATATATATATATAATATATATTATATATATATATATATATATATATGTAGATCAACAATCCCTGTGGATATTCCCACCTTGACCGTGGCCACCGAGAGTAGAAGGCCTTTTCACCCGGGCATTTAAATCCCTAATACGTTTCGTATGTAGGCTGACCTGGGCTAAGATAAGTAGTCCTTCTGGGTTACTGGTCGAGTGAGGTCACGCTGCTTGGAGTCAAATTCTAAAGTGAAATTTAGGAAAATACATTCAAGTGCTGGTGCATTTTAAGTGGCTCTATATGGGTTTATGTGGACGAACAATTATTGAATTTGAAAAATAATATTTAAAGAAGAAAAAGGCTGATAGAAGTTTTGTGTACAATACCACACGTGCTTGCTCCTGGAAGAAGATGCCTTACTAGTGCTGCGTACCTAAATGTAAGGGTAATTACAACAACGGACCAAAATTTAATATCTTCAGGTGTCCTGAAAATGAACAAGTTAAAGAGAAATGGCTAAGAAACATCAAGAGAGAACATTTTCGTCCTACGGAGAATCATCGGGTATGCATTTTCTTCCCGATGATATTGTGAGGGAAACTTCTATTGTGGATGAAAAAACTGGGAGGAAAATAACTGCAAAATTAAAGCCTCCATATATTAAAGAAAGTGCTGTTCCCACAGTGTTCCCAAACTATCCTCAATATTTGAACCTAACTGAACATCGAAGAGAGTCACCCGATTCTAAAAGACAAAAAATAGAAGAAACCGCAGTCAAAGTAGCAATTGAAAGTAGTATATCAGATGCAAAGGCATACGAAACGCAAATTGGATTTAGAGATTTGCAAGAACTTTCGAGGAAACTTAAGCTGGAAGAGTACTGGGATTTAATTCATAAAGAACCTTATCTCTTGATCAGTCACATATCGCTTTCACCTTCTCCCAATATGATGATGTCTGTACTAATACATCCTGATAAATCTGTCCAGGCGTATATCGACAATGTGCCCGTACGTGAGTTGCATGACTATATCATTCCTTCTCATGTGCAAGATACAAATACCATCGAAGTCATGTTACAAGAAATTAGAAAGTATGACAGACAATATAGCTCTTTCATAAACCCAGTTGCTATTATTCAATTAATTTTAACTTTTCTAATCACCATAATAGACCAACCATTGAAGCATTCAATGACTTTGAAATTTATCTTTGAGCAACTAAACTTGATGACTCAAAAGAGCATTCAGTATTCCACAGATCTTTTGGTTTCTTCATCTTTGCTATGCAACATTTCATCTCGAGCTTACAGATTCTTTAGGGATAGAAGATGGTTAATTTTACCCAGTATGTCAACGATCAGGCGGGTTTTTATATCTAAGCAACTTAGTCCAGAAACAGAGCAGTATGATGGTCATTTTCTTTCGTATATCAGGCAAAAATCAAAATCATTACAACCCACAGACAAAACAGTAAAATTAATGATTGACGAGATACATTTAAAGCTTTTTTTTTTATTATAAGGGAGGTGCTGTAATAGGATCTGCATTTAACAGCAATGAAGCAGCAACCACTGCATATGCTTTCATGATAGGTGCTGTAATAATAGGATAAATGGAAAAGCGATGTCGCATTTTGCAACCCCATCCAGCTGCAAAATGCAGACCTTTGTTTTTCTTGTTTGATAGTGTACACATACTGAAGTGTATCAGAAATAACTGGTTGGGTCTCAAAGGTGAATCCAAAACAATGGTATTTCCAAAATTTCCAATCAGCGAAATTTGTAGCGAACCAAATGTATCCTTTGCTCCCTGGAAATCATTAGAGGATTTATATTTAGTAGAGTCAGAATTATTGTTAAGACAATCTCATAAGTTAACAATAAAAGCATTGCGGCTATCTACATTTGAAAAACAAAACGTGAATTTAGTCCTAAAAATTTTTAATGAATATATTATTCAAGCAATGCGAAATATTGGAAAAGAGAAAAAATTGCCTAATTACAATGATACAGCAAATTTTATAGAGATATTTTGGATTTGGTGGTCAATAGTTAATGTAAAGTCAATGTATGTATGTATGTATGTAAGAATGCATAAAAACTTCAGGTAATGAGTTCCTCACAGAATTACAATGTCACCAGCCCGTCCCAGTGTTTGATAGCCAGGTCAGCCTACTTAGGACGACGCGGCCAGAGGGTGAAATGGCCTTGTACTCTCGGTGGCCACGCCTTGACTCCCTTTTACCTCCCTTGTTGCTGTGACTCACCTCTTCTCAATATTACATCGAAGATGGAAGCTAATACAGGGTGTCCATAAAGACCCATTACCATTACAAGTATTTATTGCTCAGAAATCATATAATATAAGAGTTATGCAGTTTTTTTGTAGAATGAAGTGCTCTGAATGTAAACTTGGGGAATTAAAACATTCTACAAAAAACTGCATTACTCTTATGTTATATGGTTTCTGAGCAATAAATACTTGTAATGGTGCTGGGACTTTATGGACACTTTTATTGAAGTTTGGAAAATGAAAAGTGACTAAGCTAGCATAAGCTATGCTACCTCAAAAAATCCTACCATAACCTGGCTAATTTTTAAAATTTTGTTTAATTCAAAGAAATGACTGTTATTCATGTTTGCTGTATAATAATTTTATATTAAATACAAAGCAACCAAGATTTATAACACTTCAGCAAGCAAAATGTGCCTTTCAAAAACTTCATCACAGCAGCCTAGCCTACCAAAAGTATATACGGTATTTGTGATCAAGTAGCTATCATCAATTATACGTATATTTGTTCACGGTTGGTTGATACCCTCTGTCTCATCCGATTGGCCGAACCCCATTGCTACCAATACCCTGTCATACAATTTCATGTTTTTTACCAGTTTCCAGCTGGCGCTAGAAGATTTATCCTCACATTAAGTCTTTAGGTTTGTTAGCTATGAAAAATGCAAATTAGAAATTTGTCATACATATTATTGAACTGGTTTATCAGACCACTGAGTTAACATTCTTGATTCTTGTAGGGATATAGCTAGTCAGAAGCGTTTTGTCTTAAATAGGTATAGATCTTTTGTACTATGTACATTGGAACTCCATAAAAATTTAATTTTTGGAAACTGGTATTGTTTAGGGTTTGTTTCAGATTCTCCATGTTCTTTGGTTAGAAGCTGGATAATAACTAATGTTTGATTGTATGTTTTGAATTGTATTCTCGGCATTCAGCAGGTTGGGTTGTGTGGGTTATTCATCAAATACCCCTGACCTAGATAGAGTGTGATCACTCCAGAGACGGGGTAACATTACCTCAGTGTAGGATTCTTTTTGAAATAAAGAACACAGCAGTCCAGCCATTGTTATCTGATGTAATTTGTTATTATTAAATTTATTCTTCTGCTATTCTTGCCATTTAATCAAGTTAGTGAGTTTTAGAGAACATAACAAGTTGCTGGTCATAGTGATTGCATCATCCTTTCCTTCGATGCATATGTGTGCAGGGACCCAGTATACTGCATTATTTTTACTTGCTTCATAAGATATATAAAATGAAAATTTAATTTGTTAAACTTGTGGGTTTTTGGGACAATGATTTTGAAGGGTTTTGAAAAAAAACACTTCTAGTCACTGAAAATTACAAATTTCTGTTCTGGTATGTTTTTGATAATCTTAACTGCTGACAATATTGTAAATAACTGTTGTGGAAACAGGTACATTATTATGTAATGAAAATTGGCATGTTTCAGTAGAAGATATTGCAGTGTATCCAACACTAGAGAAAGATTTGCATCCATCTGGATAGATTTTCTAATCCAGGGCTTTGTTTTATATTCTCTAATGTGTTTTGTTGATGGCCTTCATGGAGGTATGCATAACTTTGGATAGATGGTATATAATTCAGAGGAAATTCTAGTGGTAGAGGAAGTGTTGTTACAATTATTAACTAAATAACTGGTAGTTCTAATTTTAAATGGTGGTAGATGTTTGTAAAACTAGATGATAGTGTGAAGTTATGATTTTGTGCTTACTGTTTTCCCGAATACATTTTGATATAAGGTAAAGAATGCATGAGTAATTTGTAACCCACCAGCAGACTACTTAGTAATCAATAATACCTATGCCTTATATTTCTGGAGAATTTTTCTATTCAAGGTACTAAATCATTAAATAAAATTTTTACCTCTATTTTTGCAGAGATGAAGAAATTGATTTAGAAAAGGACAGCCAGCATTTGGTGCGATACAAACCAGTCTGCCATTTATTACATTCTGGTGCTATTAAGCTTATTTGATATCTAAAGTTTCTACCACTATGTACCCTAATGGTAAGATATATTTATATTAACCAAATTAGATTTTTAAAAGTGAATAAAATAAAAGTAACATTATTATAGCTAAGTTCTTTGTTTATCCAGCTCAATTAGTTTGGTATATTGCTAGAAAAACTTTCCATGAGTATTATAGGCACTGTAAAAATGAAAAAGTAAATGTGTTATGACAAGAATACAATAAATTAACACTGAAATATATTGAATCCTTACTCAGATGGGCACTTGGAGTGATGGATATGTCTAGAACGGCCAAGGCTGCAACTAAATGTACGTACTATGACCAGGTTAAATGTAGCCATCACTGTCGGTTGATTTTAATGTCTCCAATAACCCAGCACTTGAAAATAAATGGTAGACTTTATGGAATACTGAAACTTATCACCAAAAATAATACTGATTAAACACATCACTGGATTGCAACCTCAAACCAAGAAGAGCACATCATCTTCAAACTGGTCACACTTGTTTTATCTTTGGCTATTTAAAGAATAGCCCTTATGACCTAGTGAATGAGAATTTCAGCCAACATGGGAAGTAAAGTTTCAGAAATAATTCAATGTTAAAATAGCTGATAATGATGTCAACAACATCATTTGTGCTGGAGGTTTTTCAGAATACGCCACCACAAAAAGTGCAAGAATAACAATTGCAGAAAAATGATGGATCTATACTTGTATAGAAATTAAATAAAATGATGCTGCCAAAAGCCACATCTGTTGTGACCTGTTGTAAAACCTCCCATAAGTAATTCAGTAAAACTTCTCATTGTATGTATAGCGAATATATAAGACTAGAATAAAGAAACCAATAGTAACTTTACAAAATCATGCATTAAAGTAATTTTGTTCTGCCTTTTTAACTGGTAACTCATTTTACCAAAGCACCCTCGGGAGATAGTGCTGTCAGTGTACCTTGCGCAATGCACTGTAGGCATTACTTAAGGTTCTTTGCAGCGTCCCTTTGACCCATGGTTGCAACCCCTTTCATTTCTTTTACTGTACCTCTGTTCATATTATCTCTCTAATATCTTACTTTCCACCCTCTTTTAACAATTATTTCATCGTGCAACTGCGAGGTTTTCCTCCTTTTACACCTTTGTAACCTTTCTTTCAGTTTTCCTTTTAGTGCCCAATGACCTCATAGGTCCCAGCACTCGGCCTTCAGCCTAAATTATATATTCCATTCTATTTTACCAGAGGATATTTTTTTATACTTAAGGCAAATGACTAAGTCCCTAAATGTAGAAATGTAATATCACAAACATTTTTCTTGTAATAAATAGGCATTTAATCCAAACCATTATGAATTTTTATTTCTAGTCTTGCTAATTCAGTAGACAAGCTATGCAAATACTGTTGTACAAAAGTTTTATAATTATGACAAACCCATCGTATACAGTAAAAACATTTAACAAACTCTTCAATGAAAAAGGAAGCCCAAAAACTATAGTTTCCTAATCAGTTACATCAGTCTCCATCTTGTGAATTTGTCTGCCTGAATTTCCATCTCTTCTGCATCTTCATATATGGCCTTTTTATATGCTTATCTATGCTCACAGGTCTTTCCTGCTGCTTCCATATCAAGTACATACTACTGTAATTTGAATCTCCTCATCCTTTCTCATCTTGCCCAAACCATCTCTGTCTATTGCCCAGAAACTGGTTACCATATCACTGCAACTTACTCATTTTTATTATATTTTTCTTACTGCACTATGGCCAAGAATCATAGCATTCTGTAAGTTATATTTTCTCAGCCTTCTCGATTTTCTTTATAACTGCTCAGCCCTGGGTTGCAGGGATCACAGATTTTCCTCTCTTAACTAGTGAGATATCTTTCTAAATTAAAATTCTACCTCTTTCTTTCCACATTTTTTTTCTTTGTCCTCTTGGTGTCTGTGAATGTAATGGATTTTTTTTTTTTTTTTTTAAGGCCTACCCTTCCACTACAACAGAGTGCTTCACCTCTTCCCCGTTTCATCTTTGGACATTGAAAATCTCATATTCTACATATATTTTGCAGTATTAAGCATATCTTTCTGATGCAGTTACATTCAGTGCACATCTATGAATTCTTCCCCTAACTTTTCATACAGTCCTCAAAGCCCTTTCTTCCTACATAGTTGTTGAACTCCCTTAGCTTTACTTCTCTCAGATATTCACCTCTTATTTGGGAACAATTCCTTCATGTGAACCATATAAGTCCACAAGTGTTACACAATAACAATGCAACTTTTCAGTTTCCTTTCTCATCACCGTAAGCATTGTTTTGTTTAGTGATTTTCACTTGTCTCCATTTCGCTTTTCCATCTTTTTTAAAAGGATAAATTTTTAATCAATTTGTATTTTTCATAGCTAACAAACTTGGTCTTAACAATAGGATAATCTAGTGCCAGCTAGAAACCTGTTAAAAAACAATCAAATATTGTAAAGCAAGGAATCTGATATCTGACATCTGGCAACATATACATATATGAGGTGGAAGCTGGTCACCAACCAGATTTGGAACCTCGTGATGCGTCAGTCTTTCTTCCAACCCAGGATATGAGAGGGGCAGCTAGAGGTGGGCATTTAACATTAAGACCTCAGGTTTGTTAGCTATGAAAAATACAAATTGATTAAAAATTTGTCATTTATTCATATGTGGAACAAACTTCGGTCTTAACAATATGATAGACTTAACTTGGAGGGAGGTACAAGTACCCTGAACTGGCTGGGGGTTCAGCCCACCTGATCACCCTTCCTAGATCAAGTTCTAAAGAAAAGGGTCTGAGCCCGTGAGAAAATAGATAAGCGAGTATCTAAAAGCTCGGACTGCTGGGATTAAACACAATGAGACGTCCAGATTCATCGCATTTGGGGAAGGTAAATAGAACTGTCTGTTCAAGCAACAAACCAATGTAGGCCACAGGGGTTTGTTACCACTCCCCCCTCCCCTTGCCAGAAAGAGGAGTAAGTGCTACTGATAGGCAGATTTTCCCATTGCATAGAAACAAACCAAATAGCTGCAACCAGTATGGCTGCCACATTCACCTGTATCGGACCAGTTCCAGCGTATGATGAGCCTATTCTTCAACCCACCCATAGAAAGAAGGAGACCAGCTAACTCACTCATTCTCTCTTCCACGTAATCATCTTGGGAAAGATACAAACTGTCCCACAGGGGCAGTGGATGAGCTACACAACTTGGGCAAGTACCACCGGACCCAAGGAAAATAGTGTCCAAGGACCTGTGGGCAATGTCCTTCAGGTAAAAGGAAGTGAACGTGGTCTGCTGAAGCCAGGAACCAGGATTCAAAATCCTATGAACAGACAAGTTCTTCTTAAATGCCCAAGAGGAACTTATTCCTGTGATGTCATGTACTCTAGCCTGCACAGACTCTCTGACAGAACTATAAGGTGAGGAGTATGCCTGTTTAATCACCTCATGCCAGTGCTAACACAATGTCTATGGCACCTAGACCTTAGGTGACAACGTCTTTTTTTAGATAGCAGCTCAGAACTCTGACAGGACAAAGCAACAACTCCTGCAGATCGCTGTCCTCAAACTCATTCAGGGAGGAAATTGAAAACATGGCAAATCTGCCATCATGCTCAGAGGGATTTTGAGTCTTAGCTACGAATTCTGAAACAAATTTGAAGGCCACAGACCCCCAACCCCTGGAGTATTTACTGTCATAACTCAGACCATGAAGCTCTCCAATTCTCTTTGAGGAAGCTAAGGCAAACAGGAAAACTTTCTTTAGAGTCAGATTCCTGACAGACGATTGACTTAGTGGCTCGAATGGAACTCGAGTGAGACTACTCAGGACCAGAGTAAGATCCTACGTCAGAGATATGAGTTCTCTTGGTGAGCAGGATTGTTCAAAACTGAACAAAATCGAGATTTCCCAGAATGAAGAGATGTCCACACCCATCAGGCACAGGACCAACCCCAAGGCAGCCCTGTAGCCCCTGACAGCTGAGACGAGACGACCTTTCTCGTTAGATAATCCACTATCCGCTGAACAGAAGTTCTGAGTGACAAGAAACTCCGTCAATACCCTAATCACAGTAGACAGCCCACTTGCCCTGCTAAACCGCTGACGAAGACCTCCTGAGATAGCTAGACATCTGGCCTGCTGCTTTGCGAGAAAAGCCTCTCGCTCACAGGATATACTTGACAGTCTCCAGCTATGAAGCGACAGAGACCCTACTGACTGGTGGAACCTTTCCACATGAGGCTGGCAAAGGAGGTTGTGCCATGGGGTAATCTCTCGCGGAACCGCTGACAGAAGAGACAGAAGGTCTGTCTGCCTGTGGCCATAGAGGCCCCACCAAGGTCATCCTGAGATTCCTGGAACTCATTACTCTGTTCATGACCTGACGGATCAGGCAGAATGGAGGGAAGGCATACACCTCGAGATTGTCCCAAGGATGCTGTAGAGCTTCCTCCACCAGAGCAAGAGGATCTGGGACCACCGAGAAGTAGACCTGTGGAAGCAAGTGGTGAAGAGGTCTAACATGGGTCTTCCCCAAAGATGAAACGGCCTGTCCGCTACGTCCTGATGCAGAGACCACTCCGTACCTAGGACTTGACCCTGACAACTTAGCTTGTCAGCCACAACATTCCTCCTGCCTGGAATGTCCCTGGCCATGACCTCCACCAAGTTGTCAATCATACTCATGAGTTGCCAGATGCCACAGATTCCTTTCTTTACAATCTCTGATTGTTTTTTAACCGGTTTCCAGTTGGCACTAGAAGATTATCCAATTGTTAAGACTGAAGGTTTGTTCCACGTATGAACAACATTTCTGTAGTTTTCTTCCTGTCATGATGCTGTTAACACTAGGTTCTTTGGTTCAAGAGGCCTCTTGTTTTTGTACCTTTTTGTAGCTTTCTCCATTATGTACTAAACGGTATAGGGCTTAGGGCTGATCTGTGATGGCCATCACATTTACCTCTACTCTGTGGCCGCGAGTTCAATTCTCAGGCATTCCACTGAGCAGTGAGAGATGTGTATTGTATTTCTGGCGATAGAAGTTCACTCTTGACATGGTTCAGAAGTCACGTAAAGCTGTTGGTCCCGTTGCTGAATAACCACTGGTTCCATGCAACGTAAAAGCACCATACAAACAATAAAAAACAAACATTTACCATTAGTTCCTCTCATATGCTTGCCATGATCTCTCTATATATTATATATATATATATATATATATATATATATATATATATATATATATATATATATATATATATCATTATATATATATTACTATATATATATATAGATATATATATATATATATATATATATATATATATAATATATATATATACTATATATATATATATATAATATCAATTATGTTTGTATATCATAAATGATATTCTATATCATTTTTATATAGAAACATCACTAGCTCAATGTCTTCCTGGTATCTTCTGTTTTCAAAATATCCATGTAATTGCTTTTCTTGGTAATGACATCTCAAAATCCACATGTACGTTATGGTAAGTATAAATTGTACTATATATTGACTTTAAAATATTTATCTTTCAACATGTTAAATTTAAGTGAAATTACTGAATACTGATTTCTGCAAACTACGTCATTTAGTATAACCACCTTAGAATTAACTTTATTTTTTTTAATGATGTAAAGCAATAATTATGTCAACAGTTGTAGTAAAAATTGCAGTATCTGTAGTAAATGCAGACCTCTTCCTCACATCCTTTAACATAGTATATATTAACATCAATTAGCCTCATTTTCCATATTTTTGTCCTGTCATGTAAGGTTTATTTTGGGTACTGTATGAAGTAATATAGCAGGCTGAAAATGCTTTGGAGTTCTTACATTTCCAAACCTGAAATTAAAACCCAATATTTTTTTTTATCTTGACCTTAAAAAGAAACAAAAATGCAGATACTGGTAAATGCGGTTCTAGTAGTACCAGAGCAAAGTTAAGGAACTATTGAATATTATATTACTGTCACCATTCATCAGGATTTTCTTCAGATGTTTCGATACCTTTTTTCACCTCTTGCGTTTATTCATTCTTGTTTACTTGCTCCTTTCTGCTGGAATTTCCACCAGGTATAATTCATTAGTTCGTGGCTTTCGGCCTGCCTATTTTTTTTTTTTTTTCTTATGACAACTTGTGCCTGCCCACTGGTTATATCCATCTCAGTCTCAGAAAGTTCAATATTTTCCACTTTCTGATTAATACATTTGTCAAGCACTCACAGTGATGATACAGTCTCGCAGAACACTTAGGCCATTAATCGCAGTATTGCAGCTACGCATCATCACAGTTACCTCCAGTTATTTCTTTTTTAACACCCGTATCCACGTTTTTAATGTTGTCACAAATAACAATGAATCATATTAAAATAGCATATATAATTACAAGGAAGTTATAATTACAGTACACCGTACAGCCAAAATGTCTCAAAATCGTCATATTCATTTGGCATTCAGGTATGGGATGATGATACTTGTACTACCCAGTCTCTGAATACAGTAACAAGGAAAATATACCAACTGCCTCTTCTGGTATTTATAACTATACCGATTCGCAGTTATATTTCCTTCTGAAGCTTTAGTTTATGGGCCTTTCTCTTTTAAGTTACCTTTACCTTATTCTTAGCTATTCCTTATACCCATAATACGTTTTTTATTTTATTGGCGGTGTATATTTTAATAGGAAAAAAGAAACTTCTCAAAATACACATTTATTTTGTATATACCTCTATGAAAAACAAACGTCAAATGTTCGATGTAAATAAAATGCAGTATTACCAAATGTATGATGCAGAAGCTTGATATTCTTATATATGAAAAATAATAATAAATGTTCTTGTATTAGAAAAGATGATTTATGTGGGGTAGATATTAAAGTTTTGCAAATTTTTTCATGTCATGATAATTTTGATGTATAGTGGATGATGTTTGCAAAAAAAAAAAAATTATTTTTGGCAACGTTGTGCACCAACTCTTCTTTTGATTTTAAGATGATAGTGGTGGTCGTTTTTGTTAGTGTCGTGGGAAGGCTCTAGACATGCTAAGGATTTCTTAGTATTCCGAGTCTGATTCTAAGCTAAGGTAAATTTCCTTACAAATCGTGGTAATTTGATGTGACTCAAATTGTCTGGCAGAATTTAGTGTTCGACTAGACCAACGTGGTTAGCATAGCTAGATATTAGTATATTTAGCTACTACTACTAGGTAGCTACCTATAGCTAGTAGTAGTACCCTATCATGAACAGTGACGTGGCTGTGAGATAACTACTAGGCTAGGTACTAGGTTACGTAGTATGTCCCAATCCTCCTATGCAAAACTTTTTAAACGTTTAACCTAATCTACCTAGTAAATGTGACCTTGGCTTATGGTGGCAATAGGCATGATTTAGCCTAAGTGTTGACCTGGTTTAGCCAAACCGTAGCTACCTAGTAGTATAGGTACCTAGGTAGCCTATACTAGCCTAGCTATGTAAAGAAAGTTTGCAGTCGTGTTGGTTAGGTAGTACGTAGGTATTTGTGATTTTGGTAGATCTATAGTACTGTTCCGCGGCGGCCTAGACTATGGCAGTTGCGGTTTTCTAGTATGCAGTTTGACCTCCTGAACAAGAATTTAAAGTACTAATATTTATTCAGACGACTGTAATTAACCCCCGAGGGCCAGTACTAAACGAAGAATTACCGTGATTTTCAGTACCTAGGCTAGAGTAAAGCCACCGAAGTACTACCTAGGTATGTAATGATTTAGCCAGTTGTGGTATACTAACTAGCTAGGGAACAGCTCTGCATGGGGTATTAGGTATTTTGGTTGTATTTTAGTTGCTTATTAAGAATTTTGAAGTGGATATTTTGCCATGTCACAGAATTCTATATACATTTGACTATTTAGCGGGCATTTCTAGTCACCGTGTTAAGCGCCATGTAAAGCCAGCGACGTAGTCATTTTGACTCTTACTACTATTCAAGAAAGATGGTTGGTTCTCTCAATAGGCAATGAATTTTCATCCTTTTAGTTATGCGGCTGAGGAAGCAATGAAATTAGGTAGTTGAGAAGCAAGAAAAAACATATTGGTGAAGAGACAGAACATCTGTAGCTGCGAAGAAGAGGATGAAAGACCAGGTAGAAAATGATGACCTTCCATACTACTATGAAGTCAAGTATCTCTATCAAAGGTGGAAAAGCGTACATATCCCCGGAATTGACCGGAGACCAAATCAAAGGCATTTATTTTTTCAAAATTAGTACCTATTCAGGCTTATTAGATACAATAAGCCCGTGACTAATTCCTAGTTCATGATATGGGGTCTAGTGACTAGCGAGTATACTACAAGCAAAATGTGTCTGTCTACCTAATTCCAGTAAAATTGTGAATGATTTCTTGCTGGTTCACAGCTTTATAACAAAAGCCAGCAGAACAAAACAAGCTCCTTGTGCATCCCATTTACATCCAACTAAATACAAAAGTCCAAAAATGGTCAACTTCGCTTGTGCACCAGAAGTGCCAGCTAAATAGGGGAAACAACTGACTGGACTAGCTGATCCAGTTTTCACCGCGTGTGGATCCACCCTCCGAAAAAGTACTTTAACACGTCCTGACAATGGAGATGGGCATCAGTCACAAGTCATCGGTGGTGAGAGCAACAGCTTGAGACCTCTACTATCCTTTCGAAGTAAGTATTTTCTCCAAAATTAGAAATTAAGGTCATATTTTAAGATTAAACTGAGGTTAATGAAAGTCTAGCCATGCTCAGTGCAAACATACCTCCATGACGCTTTCGAAATTTTTACTTATAATACAAACAGTATAGAAGATTGACGCCATCTCGATGTTTGGGGAGTCACTTGTGTCAATGAACTTTCCATTCCATGTGCTAAATCTGCACACCACTTGTACCCATAGATGCTGGGGCACTTTCTTCACAACAATCGTCAACAATGACACCAACCATGGCTTATCCAAGGAAACTACGATGTTTTGGTAGAAGAAGAAGAAGAAGAAGCGTGCACTAGATAATTATTTAAATAAATAGTTAAAAGGCAGTATAAGGTTATGAATTGCATAATTTTTTCATATATTCATGATTATTAATTTGAAAATATTCATTGTTGAAAAAGTAACTAGATTCCTGACTCAAATATCAACAGTTTTGCTGTGAACAGTACCTACAGCGTTGTTCGTGCTCTTCTATTGTTTATCAGTATTGCCAATTGTTATGTGTTTACCCTCCAAAATGGGTATAAGAATTACACAAAACCGGGGAAATAAGTGAAATTAGCGTATCAATTTGTAGTATATAAACATATTAGAATAATTTTATCATTATTGCATTACTATGACAACTAGAATTCATGGAAACAGTTTGTAAATGCATCAGCGTATGTGTGAAGCTCCACTAAATTGGCAATGATGATTTTTTCATCATCTGCTCGTATCTACTTTAGAAATATCTGTAATTTTTCAGGGTTAATTTGGTTGCAAAAAAGGGATAATAGACATGAATTAAAATAAACATTTTGAAGTAACAAAGTAAAGTTAAACTAAACAATTAGTCGTGTGCTTCCCGCAACAGTGTTTGTGAAGTGAGCGCCTAGGAACCAGGAACAGCAACGTAGTTCAAGTGCAATTTGGAGTAAATTAAGACCAAAATGTGTATAATTACAATCAAATGAGCACTGTGAAATTTCATTTGTGATGGCAGTAAGGATAAAACCACCTATTACAAGGTAAAAATGAATTTCAGTTCAAACCATGACCCCAGGAATAAGAAGTTTCATACTTTCACTAATATAGACAACAAAATGTTGTTTTATTGTGCTGATTACAACTGCAATCTTGAGTAAGATCAATAAACGTTACATATATTTGCTAACATTGTTCAAATGAGTGCTGGGAAGGCTGGGAAAGATGTTGGATCCTTTGCGGTTACGAATGGCACCTCAGTCGGTGAACACCATATTGGATTTAAAAACTGCCTTGAAAACATATTTTACAAAGACCTCACATGCCTATTTTAGTTCGTATGGCATTTTCATATATCACATTATGTTGACGAAACTTCAATCTTTTGAGTGGTATGCTTAGAGTTGTAATTGTATTCTTGTTTCACCAATTAATATCGAGTGAATAAGGCTGATCAACCCAATGACGATGGATCCACTGCGATGTTTCCCCCTTGTCAAATATGTAGCCTGCACTGACGCAACAAAATATCCACTGCCTATGAATTTACCATTATTTTCTGTTGATCAACTGTAATGAACCTCAGAACTGATGTTATTGCATGCTGGCCATCTTGCAATGCTATCGTGCATGCAGTTTTATAGGGGGGCTTTTGGTAAAAAGGGGAGTTTCCTTCATCAAGGGGCAGAGCCACCCAGCTAAGTAACACAGCCTACTAGGTTAAGGTAGGTTGGGATAGGTTACTATGGTTTCTCTCATAATAGGTTTCCTTAGCTAATACCTCCCTGATCAAGGTAACTCCCCCCAACCCTAACCTGACCCTAAGGGCCATCAAGTATGAGTAAAATACAGGCATGCTTCCTAATCTAACGTAAACAAATTCACCAATCCTACTAATTGCTAACCTTAAAAAAGGCCATATGGTAAGTGAACGATAGAAATAAGATGAAATAGAAATAGCTAGGTATGGCATATGGTAATGTTAGTATGAGGTATTGCATATCATTCATTAGAGTTTTGTAATTACTAAGGTTTCTTACAGTAACACACAAACAGGATCACATGATTTGTATATGGAGAGTATGATATACAATAAATTTTGTGAAAAAGAGTTTATTATCATAATTGATCAATAAAAGATTAATCCAGTGGTACCAGCTCAAATCACAGTATAGGTAACTTCAGACTTATTTCTCCTATATTTTTAATCTTTCTCTTCATCTCCACACAATCCTTTGTTGGGGTTTCTATTTTTAAGAGTACTATACAGCTGTTTCTATCTTGAGTAACTCATTTCTTAATTGGTTTGGCAGAGGTTTAACAGATGGATGACCTTCCAGATTAACCCTCTGTAATTATCAGGGCTTGAGACCAGCTCTGACTTGGGCTGGATTGGCTTCTTAACCCCCCCCCCCCCCCCCCTCCCCCTTTTTGTGGCTAGGTTCTTAATTTCTATGTGATAGTACTTATCCTATCCAATTTTGACAGCTTTTTTTATATTGTAAAACTTAAAATAGACATTTCAATTTCGTCAAAAACTATAGTTAAATTTATTAACACTGCTGCATAGGTTTCAAGGTTATTACAAGGGCATTGCACATAGTAACTGTATTTGTGTAGAGTTATTAATATAAATGAGCACGAGTTGAATAAGAGAAGAAAGGGTCACAGAATGGATATTGTGACAAAAATTCATGTTTATGTTATCCTTTATTATTGTTGTATTATTACAGTTAAATGTCAGTAAATTAAAATTTTTATTCTTGTATAATTGGCCAACCCTCTTGAGTTATGAGGGGCCATTCAAAAATTACATAACGCTTTTTTTCTTCTTCTTCTTTTAACCCCCCTTGTCACACCTCATAACACATGTCCATACCCCCCCTAGAAAATAATGTTAACACATGTAACATCAGCTAGTGACCCCCTCCCCACCCAATTAGTATGTTTCATTTGTTTTAATGCAAGAGAGGGCTAATGTGTGCCATCAAGTACCTAGAAACAACAGAACTTGAATGGCACCACAAGGAGCGTAAAGATACAAATCAGCCTACAGGGACCCCAAGATCAACAGTTGAAGGGAAAACTTTGGTGTGGGATAGTTGATAGGCGACAAAGATGCCAGTTTTTAGTTTGTGATATGTATTATTCATTACGTAATTAGTATACTAATACGCAAAGTAGACTATGGCTAAGTTTAGAAGAGGATTAATGTAATTTGTGATATTTTTCAAAGTCGTATTTATGAATAAAGTAGGGAATGTCGGAGCTCGGAAAAGGGATTTTGGCGAAGGAAAAATCTATTTCTGGGCAAGGGTTCGTGTCGCCCAGTGAAATAATCCTTAAGTTCATTATTTGCATCATTTACCTTAGAAATAATGAACTTAAGGATTATTTCACGCAGCGACACGAACTGAGCCCAGAAAAGGGATGAGTTTGTGATATTATTCTATGTCATGTTACATATACGAATAGAAAATGTTGAAGTACAAACAAGGGTTGAGTTTGTGATATTTCTTTTAGCATATAATTATGCAAAAGAATAATTAAATACCACATTCTCAATATTACTAAAACATAATAGTGTATTGCAGAATCTTTAATATTGCTTTTGTCCTTTTACATTTACGTATAGTACATCTTTTCAAGAGAAACGGGAAAAAATCTGAAAATGTTAATGTAACTTATATATACCTACAACCTCCTCCCCCACTTTCATACTCCCTAACACTTCACCATACCCCCCTCCCCTCTTAGGTGTTTGTAATTTTTGAATGGCCCTTTACAGTTTGTTCCTTAATTTGTTGATACTAACCTTTTGCTTTCAGGTTTTTTTATATAGGTATTCCCTGGTTATCGGCAGGGGTTCCGTTTTTGGCAGGGTGCCGATAAACAAAAACTAAGTATGTTATGGTGCCATAGCTATTATCGGTACCTTATGGCACCGCTATTAACCGAAACTCGGCCTGTTATGGCTCCTTAAATCGCTGATTTTATGGCACTAGACAAGCCTCATAAAACTGGATCTCCATTAACCGAGATCGCTGATAACCAGGAACGGCCTTATAGTACTGGAATTGTATTAGTTGCACTATGGAAATACAAACCAATGTCTTTTATGGAGGAGCATTCCCCAGTGCAAGCTGGAATTGGTCTTTTAAACTTAGTAACAAGGCAGTTAACTGGTGGTAGGTAAGTGGTAGGTCTTGTTGTCATCAACCACTTTTTCTTCATATGTTGTCAACTTTCCTCTATTTACCTTCACGTGTGTGTGGTTTGCCACCTCTTACCGATTCTTTGTGGCCAGCTTTGCTAGAATACTAACAGATGTTTCTGTTTGCTATTCTGAGCAACCCATCTTTTGCTGCTATTTCTGGTAAGGAACATAATACTTTCTGTAGCAATACTCCTCCTATCCCCTTAAGTAAGACAATTGCTTATGGGGATACTACTGCAGTTTCAGGCATAAACCTTACTCCTATTATGCCACTTTTTTGTATCAACGTATGTTTTGTTGGAGCCAAGCCTTGAGCTCATCATCAGCTTCCCCCACATTGTCTTCTGCCTCTTCCTTATATGGTAAGAAGAGGTCCTGGAAGCCCTCTTATAAGATGTTCTGTTGGATTTCAAGTGGCTTGGTGTAGCATTCACTCACCTGCCAGTCTGAAGTTAACATTGATAGGGTTGACACTGATTTTATGAGCTTTCTCGTAAACCAGCGTCTTCCAATTTACTTAAAAAACATGAGGAACATCCCAGAATTTCCCTATTCATTCTTCTACTTAGGCACATAGAGAAGAGTCAGCACTACCTTTTCACTCAGTGTTAGATACCCCAGATCATGCACAGGCATCAGGTCACTGCTGTATGATACTGATAGTTAATGTGTCAGTCTGTGTGTTGGTGATTGTGCTACTCCTCGTTTCATAGTAGGAGGTTGATACCCCCCCTTACCCTTCTGTGCTTTAGCTGTGACCAACTGCACTTACCCAGCTACGAAGTACATAAATCATATATCAAAACAACAGACCTCAGTAGTTTCTCAGTCTTCTCGGGATCGATCTAGGGACTGACTTGTGTATTTGTGTGTATGTATTTAAAGACAGGGATTAATTAGTATATAAAGTATAAATAGTAAATTAAAATAATGTTACAAGTCAACCTTGAATCATTATTTAGAGATGGGTATTGCTAGGTCTGTTGGTTTATGTCTATGTGGGCTTGCTCCTCCTCACTATGCTACATTAGAGAGGGAAGAAAAAATGAGATTTTCACATGATTACTACACTGATTCTGGGGTGTCCTCAAACATATACTACAGTCTTGTTTCTTTGTTATTGTTACTTGAAGGATTTTGTTGAGTACTTCAAGGTGCATGTAAGTTTTGAGTTACCAGTGTACTGTAGTAGTGGTTCTCACTTCTGCTACCCATTACTATATGGCCAATCTTTCCAAGATGATCATTCCTTTAGCTTGATATTATGAAGTATAACAATGTTTTTCATTCTGATGAAATTTTGTGAGGAACCCAGTTTCTTATTTTAAATTGCCATCTTGTTAAGTATGGAAGGATGAAGATTCCAATATCTGGATCCCTCCACCTTTCATTTTCTTCTTTCAGTGTCCTCTTGTTATCTGACAAGGTTTAGCATCACTTAGCATATGGACAAATACTTGGATGTGCTTTAAAAATTTTAAAGAATCATATCTAAATGTAAATTGGTCATTTTGATTCTTGAAGTCCTAAATCTACAAATATCAGATTCCTGCACATATGCATTTCAGTAGAACAGTTGAAGTGAAGTGAATATGTCCTAAATAAATTGTTTGTCATACATATTAGGATAGCAGCCAAGTCAAATTTTTAATGTATAGTTTTGAAAAAGATTAATTTACAAGTTTTTCTATGAAAATTATAGCTGTGAGAAGTTGTATGTAGAGCCACAATCTTATATGTTCTGAGGACTATACCCTTCCCAGGATACCAGGGTCAGAATTTGTAATATCAGGGTGTTGTTTGTGTATTCAGTTTAATTTCTCTAATGCTCAGTCATGCTGAAGTTGGAAATAGACTCAAGGAGTTGGTGATTACCTAGCTTGTCAGCCCTCTTTCTTCCATACCTCATGAGAAGTAGCAAAATGAGAAACCTGGAATGATTGATTTGGATATTCCTTTACACTGATGACAAATAAGATGAAGGGCAACCACAAATTGTAGCAAGCATGTTGATATTATGCCTTAACCCCTGAGGTTATGATCTTTGGAAGATGAGAAGGATGCAGAGTTAGGTATCAAGATCTTAAATCAGTAAAGCTCACTAGGCACAAGAAACCCCCATGAGTACAAGTAAGAGGTTTAATTTATGTGACGTTAGAATTATGTACTGAATTCGTGTTTTTCTTTTGCTTAATTTGTGTTAATTAATTAATGATTAATTTTTCCCTTTTTGTGTTAATTAATTAATGGTTAATTTTTCCCTTAATTTCAATTTCAGATAATGTTAATGCAATTTTGGTGCTACTCACTGCTCTACTGGTTGCTCGCACTATTGGTAATTTTCCCCCCAGATGAAGTGGTTTCTGCTGGGCTGACAGTGGAGGCACTTACAGGGTCATGGCTTGGGAGCCAAACATTCAGTTTCATACATTATCACATACGAAGAACTGCTGCCACTCTCATCATTCACACCTTACTAATACCAGGTTTGTTACTGCTTTGTTATTATTTTTTTGTTGTTGCATTTTTTGTGTAGGTTTGCATTTATAATTTGTCACTGCATACTTCTAGGTGCTAGAAAATTATTCTATTGTTAAGACCGAAGGTTTGTAGCTATGAAAAATACAAATTGTCTTAAAAAATTTGTCATTTTTGTAATTATGTTTTTTCAGTAATGGATAGGTTGCATTAAAACTATGAATTTAAAGTCATTGTGCTAAATTTTACTAACCATCTAAAAGATTATGGCAGTACAGATATAAACCTCTTATTTTGATATTTTAAACCTGTTAATATATATTCTTTTATTTTCTCATAGGTTACTTTATAATGGTAATCAAAACACAGCCATGGCTCTTCATATATCTGGAAAACCAAATGCATCCATATGCAACCATTATTATTTTCCTGATGTCATTCCTGCCAGTCCTTGCAGCAGTGTTACTTGTGCTCTATTGGCGTCAACATGAGTGGCGTTACCATCCGCTGTCATGTTCCCTTAAACTCTACGCCCCCGATTTCTCCTCCTCTCCTAATGCTTGGGTTACTGTGGCTTCAAACATAAATATTGAATTTAGAAGGTTGGTATTGCTAATGACAGTTATTGTTATCCTTGTTATCCTGTGTTCTTGTGTATTTAGCCTGTATTCCAAATACTATTTGGTTTGGTTCTATTTTTCTCTTGCACTACTGAAGCCTTGTATTTTATCAAAACTTCCTTGTTTGTTCATGAAACTTACCTGTCAGATATATATATAGCTGTATTTTTCCGAATCCGACAGAAATTTAAACACTTACGACACACGCAGTGGGAGTCAGGTGGTTAGTACCCATTCCCGCCGCTGGGAGGCGGGTATCAGGAATCATTCCCATTTTCTATTCATAATTTTTCTGTCGCCGGTGCTGAAAACACCTGTTTGCAGCACCTCCGTCCAGATTTTGGAAACTTACTAGCTACTTGAGTATCCCTTTTGGTTTTTCTTTGGTATCTGAATTGGATCGGTGGCTTGGCACACGTTGATTTTGGTTTGATTTGAATTTGGTATTGATTTTTCTTTGACCAAGATGTCAGGGTCTAGTTCTGCTAGCGCTAGATTTTGTTCCATGTCTGAATGTAGAGGTAGGCTACTGAAAGCTTCAGTAGACCCACATTCTGTTTGTAAAGTTTGCAGGGGGAATGAATGTACGTTTGAAAGTCGTTGTAAGGAGTGTGAAAGATTAACAGAGTCGGAATGGAAGGCGTATGAAACCTATCTTAAGAAACTTGAGCGAGATAGGTTAAGGAGGTCTTCCTCCAGGAGTGTTTCAGGTAGGCAAGATTTAAATTATTCTCCTGCTAACCCTCCTTCTGTAGATTATGCTCCTACCCCTGTAGTGTTGCCTCCGGCCCCTGAGACAGTGTCGGTAGAAGGTAATACATTATCGCTAATTCTTGAATCGATTCGTAACTTAGAATCAAAAGTGTTAGCTCTGGAGAGCAAAAGTGAAGAGAAGTGCAGTGAAAGTGCCCCTTGTGTAGTGGAGGGTGCGTCAGATCGGCCTCATTCCGCCTCTAGACCTAGACCTCTGCTTGACTCCCAGATTACGGGGAGAGAGCATGTCGAAAGTCGAAGGAGGGTTACGAGGAACCCCCACCGATCTGGCGTGCCTTCGGCAGCTTCTGACGAACCTACCCAGACTGCCAAGGAGCATGTGCGCGTGCACGTCTTCTCAAGGAGTGCTTTTCTTCTTCTGAAGCTTCCTCCCCGCGCAAGGGGTGGAGCTCTCATACCGCATCACGTCCGCTGAAAAGGACGGCTCGCGTTCGGGGGGGACGCTTCACGTCCAAGTTGTTCTCCGGAACTTTGCTCGTCGCCTGATAGTGCGTTTGCTGCTTTTCCTCCGCAGAAGAAGCGTAAGGAGTATTCGGAGGCGGAGTCTTCCCTAGATGTTTCTTTCGAGCGCCGCAGTCGCTCTAAGGTGCGTGAAGTGGCGGTTCCTGGGAGTAGCAAGAAGGCGTCCCCTCGCCACTCGCCTGCTCACAGGATCAGCCCCTCCCCAGAAAAGGAGGCTTCACCTACAAGCAAGATTCTCCAGGCTCTTCAGCAGCAACTTCGAGATGTTTTTCCTTCGAGAGAGACTGTTCCACGTCGCCGTAAGAAGGATGACAATCTTCCTGTGAAGAGGTCGAGGCGTTCTCCCTCTCCCTCTCCTCGCTCGTCTCTCTCTCCTTGTTTGAGTCTCCCTCTAGAGTTCGTTCTGCTCCCCAGCAACTTTCTAGAGGAGGCGAGAAATTAGTTTCTCGCTCTCGTGAAGCGGTTGTTTCCGCTGCTACGAAACTTGTGGATAAGAAGCGCGTTTCTTTAGATGCCGAGCGCGCTTCTGTGAAAGTCAAACGCGCTTTAGTGGACGCCGAACGTGACTCGGTGCAAGTTTCGCGAGCGCCAGTGGACGCTCAGCGAGTTTTAGTGGACGCTCGGCGCGCACCAGTGGACGCTCGGCGCGCACCAGTGGACGCTCAGCGCGCACCAGTGGACGCTCAGCGCGCACCAGTGGACGCCAGGTGTACACCTGCGGCGTTTGAGCGCGCTTCAGTCGGCGCCAGTAGATTGGCTTCGGACGCCAAACGCGCGCCTACGGACGTCAGTTTTCCACTTTCGCAAGCACAAGCGGAGGCGGGAACTCTTCCTGTTCGCCGTTCTTTCTCTTTTGAGAAAGCTCGGGACTCTTCTTTACTTCCTCCGACTTCTCCAGTGTCTGAAGAGGAAATTAGTGACGCTTTCGTCGAAGTGGACGAAGAACAGCAGTTGGCTCCAGTTTCGACGGACTACAAGGTTTTGACTCGTTTGCTACAGTCAGTCTTTGCAGACACTTTCCAACCTGAAGCTCCACGTACTCCTCCCTCTCAGTTTTCGTCTTCCAAAGCTACTAAGATCTCGGGCTTTGTGAGAATGAAGAAGTCGCTTTCTACGAAGCAAGCTTTTAGAAAGGTCCATGATTGGATGGAAAAGAGGAAAGCTTCAGGCAAGACTTCTTTCGCTTTACCACCTTCAAGACTCGGTGGCAAAGCTGGTATGTGGTATGAGACGGGAGAAAACGTCGGAGTTAAGCTTCCAGCCTCAGCTCAAGGAGACTTTGGTAGTATTGTAGACGCCACCAGAAGATCTTTTTTGTCTTCCTCGAAGGTCTCTTGGACACATAGTGAGTTAGACTTTCACCTTAAAGGCCTCTTCAGGACACTAGAGGTCTTTAATTTTCTTGACTGGTGCCTGGGAGTATTGGATGCCAGGTCCAGGAGTTCTGATTCCATCAGTCTGGGGGAGCTGTCCAGTGTATTGTCTTGCATGGACAAGGCCGTCAGGGATGGTTCTGAGGAATTGGCTGCTCATTTCAGCACGGGACTGCTTAAGAAAAGAGCACTTTTTTGCAATTTTACTGCAAAGTCGGTCTCACCAGCGCAAAAAGCGGATCTTCTTTTCGCTCCTTTCTCAGAACATCTCTTCCCCCAGTCTATGGTAAAGGACATAGCTGCCAGTCTCCAGGAGAAAGCAACCCAAGACCTTCTGGCACAGTCTTCTAGGAAGCCTACTACTTCTTCGTCTTCTGGGTCCTCTGCTTTGAAGAAATCGAAGCCCTTTCAATCCGCTTCTTCCTCGAAGCCAGCCCCTCGAGGAAGAGGCTCTTTCAGAGGCAAGACTCCCGCTCCTTCCAAGAGCAAGAAGTGAGAGGGAAGTCCTTCAGACACCGGTAGGAGCCAGGCTTCTACATTTCGCGAAAGCTTGGGAAGAGAGAGGTGCCGACGCTTGGTCTCTGGACATCGTCAAGAAGGGGTACAGAATTCCTTTCCTGATGTTACCCCCGCTGTCTTCGACACCAAAGGATTTGTCTCCGTCGTATCAGGGAGAAAAGCTGAAAGTGCTTCACGATCTACTAGATCAAATGATCGAGAAGCAGGCAGTGGAACAGGTCTTCGACCGGAGTTCGCCGGGGTTTTACAACCGTCTGTTCCTAGTGCCGAAGCAGTCAGGGGGGTGGCGCCCCGTTCTGGATGTCAGCAGTCTAAATCGCTTCGTTACCAAGCAGAAGTTCAAGATGGAGACACCTCAATCCGTGCTTGCAGCTTTAAGGCCGGGGGATTGGATGGTCTCGTTAGACCTTCAGGACGCATACTTTCACGTCCCCATCCATCCCCGATCAAGGAAATACCTGCGGTTTGTCCTGAAAGGGAAGATTTTCCAATTCAGGGCACTCTGCTTCGGTCTCAGCACGGCGCCGATGGTGTTCACCGTTCTTATGAAGAACGTTGCGAGGTGGCTCCATCTTGCGGAAATAAGGATCTCTCTCTACCTAGACGACTGGCTTATTCGAGCCTCATCGCAAGACAGGTGTCGAAGGACCTTCACACGACTCTGTCGTTAGCGAGGTCCCTGGGACTTCTGGTGAATCTCGAGAAGTCGCATCTGACTCCTTCTCAATCCTTAGTCTATCTGGGGATTCAGATGGACTCAGTGGCTTTTCGGGCTTTTCCGTCCCAGGGGCGACAACTTCAATGCCTGGACAAAGTGTCGGCCTTTCTAGGGAAGGAAACATGCTCGGTGAGGGAATGGATGAGTCTGCTGGGGACCATTTCCTCACTGGAGAAGTTTGTTTCTCTGGGAAGGTTGCACTTCCGACCACTTCAGTTCTTCCTCTCAAGCAATTGGTCACGCAAACAGGATCTAGAAGAGGTCTTGTTTTTGACGGAAGAAGTGAAAAAGCACCTCAAATGGTGGTTGGATCCAAAGAAGCTGGCGGAAGGACTTTCGCTCAAGCTTCGGAACCCCGACCTAGTGTTGTTCTCCGACGCGTCCTCCACGGGTTGGGGAGCAACACTGGGAGGGAGAGAGTGTCAGGCACCTGGAGAGGGGAACAGGTGTCCTGGCACATCAATCTAAAAGAACTTTCAGCGGTTTACCTTGCTCTAAGGTTCTTCGAGGAGGAAGTCTCCAGCAAAGTGGTTCAGATAAACTCGGACAACACCACAGCCTTGGCATACCTCAGGAAACAGGGAGGAACTCACTCTCCTTCTCTGTTCGTCATCGCGAGGAATATCCTGATTTGGGCGAAGTCACAAAACGTCACGATTCTGACAAGATTTGTGTCAGGCGTGGAAAACGTGCGAGCGGACCTTCTCAGTCGGCAAGGACAGCTTCTGCCGACGGAATGGACCCTTCATCAGGAAGTATGCCAGGCGCTATGGAAGCTGTGGGACGTCCTCATGTGGACGTTTTCGCAACTTCCCGAACGAAGAGACTTCCGCTGTATTGCTCCCCAGTTCTGGACCCGGGAGCAGTGGCAGTAGACGCCCTACTGTGGAATTGGTCGGGACTAGACATTTACGCTTTTCCCCCATTCAAAATCCTCGGGGAAGTAATGAGGAAGTTCGCTGCATCAGAAGGAGCGAGAATGACCCTCATCGCCCCCTTCTGGCCAGCGGTCGACTGGTTCACGGAGGTGATGTCCTTCCTAGTAGACTTTCCAAGGACTCTGCCCCTAAGGAAAGATCTACTCAGACAGCCCCACTTCGAGAGGTACCACAAAAACCTCCCCGCTCTGAGTCTGACTGCGTTCAGACTATCAAGAAGTTGGCCAGAGCGAGGGGTTTTTCAAGACCTGTGGCAACGGCGATTGCCACCGCAAGGAGGCCCTCCTCAATCGCAGTTTACCAATCAAAGTGGGCTGTCTTTAGAAGTTGGTGCAGAAGGAAGGGCATTTCCTCCACCTCAACCTCTGTGAGCCAGATAGCAGATTTCCTTCTTCACCTTAGGAAAGAAGCGAAACTAGCCGTTCCCACGATTAAAGGCTACAGAAGCGTGCTTTCTGTGGTCTTCAGACATAGAGGACTCGACTTAGCGAATGATAGAGACATTCATGATCTCATTAGATCATTTGAGACTGTGAAAGTTCTCCAACCTAAAGTACCATCGTGGAACTTAGACGTGGTACTGAAGTTTCTCATGTCGAGTCAATTTGAACCGCTCCATTTAGCCTCGCTTAGGAATCTTACTAAGAAGACCATTTTCCTAACCGCTCTGGCGACGGCGAAGAGGGTTAGCGAAATTCAAGTCATAAGCAAGCATATTGGGTTCAAGGATCATAGTGCAGTTTGTTCCTTAAGTCCTACGTTCTTAGCAAAGAACGAGAACCCTTCCAACCCTTGGCCGAGGACGTTCGAGATCAAAGGGTTGTCGGAGCTAGTGGGACCTGAAGCTGAGAGAGTCCTGTGTCCTGTCAGGGCTCTCAAGTTTTATTTGCAGAGAACCAGAGCATGCAGAGGTTCTTCGGAGAACTTGTGGTGCTCTGTGAAAAAACCAGATCTTCCGATGTCGAAGAATGCACTGGCGTTCTTCTTAAGAAGTACGGTTAAGGAAGCCCATGAAAAGTGTAGTGAAAGTGACATGGAGCTTCTGAAAGTGAAAGCCCACGAGTTGAGGGCTATTGCTACTTCGGTGGCTTTTCACAAAAATATGGCAATCAAAGATATTTTGGGCGCCACTTATTGGCGAAGCAATTCGGTGTTCGCTTCACACTACCTGCGGGAGGTGAAAGCAACATACGAAAATTGTTACTCGCTCGGACCATACGTCGCTGCAGACACTGTTTTGGGGGCAGGAGGTAGCGCTCATCCTATCCTTTAATGGTTTAGGGGAGTTTTTAACTTGTGTTATGGTTGTGGGGTTGACCGCCTGCGGCGGATCTCCCTTCCATTAGCTTAGTCTATGTGGGATACTTTTGGTAGGCTACGCCAGGTGGTTTGGTTTTACTTCGTTGCCCTCATTTGTATGGTCAATGGTCTAGTCACGTCGTGGTCTCGCCCCTGTTGACAGATCATCTGGAGTGCACCAGCTATATAGGTCTCTACCTCGCTGGCAACTCTAGTAGCACAAGCAGACTTACGTGGCAGTAACCACGAAGTCAGCTATGCTAACAGGTAAGGAATCAAGATATCAATTATCTGCATACATATGTTTCCTAAAAATCTTCTATTCTGTCTACTCCCACCACCAAAGGTGGGATTCAGCTATATATATATCTGACAGGTAAGTTTCATGAACAAAATGATATTGTAATGATACAATTAAGTTTGTTCATACTTACCTGGCAGATATATATAATCAAGTACCCACCCACCTCCCCTCAGGAGACAGTGGAAATAAAAAATTATGAATAGAAAATGGGAATGATTCCTGATACCCGCCTCCCAGCGGCGGGAATGGGTACTAACCACCTGACTCCCACTGCGTGTGTCGTAAGTGTTTAAATTTCTGTCGGATTCGGAAAAATACAGCTATATATATATCTGCCAGGTAAGTATGAACAAACTTAATTGTATCATTACAATATCATATTTTGATTCATTCCATATGAATATATGTATAATGTAAATATTTGAAGTAATAAATCATAATTAGGAGTATCACTGTAAAATTTAAATAGCAATTAACTATGTATGCCAGTGTAGATGTCTTGATTGGACAATAGAGATCCTGTCAGGGTTTTAATGTGGAATCTTTTACATGTCATACTTCTATAAACTACATATATGAGGAAAAAATTGTACCTACAAGTTGTTTACAATGCAGACACATTCTCCCAAGCAGGCAGTCTCCCTTGTCTCAACTGTGGTCCCACTTGACTTTTTTTTTTTAAGTCAAATCTTTTTCAGAATTTTTATACCCATTTATATCTTTTACTTCTTTGTGCTAGGCAATTTCTGGTTTTTAAACCAACCAGTCATGTTCATACCTTATACTATATGTTGGTCAACATGGAGGCAATGTTTCATACAGTATAATGCATGTCCCTGTAAAAGCATTGGATCCTTGCTTGTGAGGTGAATTGGAAAAGAAAATTGACATTAGTAGTCACTAAGTATCTTCTATAACTGTAGATTACAATTATGGATAAAAGCTTGACATATATGTGGTTGGCTGAAGAAGCATGTTCTCAAGCTTATGATCAGTTTGGAGTTATGAATTTTGTCTGTCAAAACATTTTGGCCGTTAACACTGTGGAATTTCAATAATGCTTCACACATTTAGTGCAGGTGACTGGGCCCGCCCACTAATGGGGATACCAAGAGCTACTAGCAGACAACCCCATTCTATTTCTGCCGACATTTGGGTAACAGGAAATTTATGGCAGCTGTTCTTAAATTCGCCGGTCGGAGACTGGATTTTGGTGAAGGGTTATCACTGATTTTGGATAGCCTTCAAGCTTTAGTTATCAGGACAGTATGTATATGATTGTTTTGTTACTAATGGGCCTGGTTCAAGTTTTTCATATTTTGATGCAGAGGCAAATTTGCAATCAAATTGTGTAACTACCGGTAGCATAGTTTACCGCCCTACCACCCTTGAAGAATAATATTGTAATGATTGCATTCGTTACCAAACTAATAAACTTCCGTTCAAGGTATATTACAAGTAAGTAACGTAATTATGTAAATGTTGCATTCGTTGCTGAACTAATACTTACATTCAAGACATGTTACGAGTAAGTAATGCAGTAATGTAAACATTGCATTCGTTGCTGAAGTAAAACAATCGACCCCTGCTATTCGCAGACTCACGATTCGAGGGCTCGCCTATGTATTTGCAGATTTTTCCATGGGCTGTATAGTATACCCATTATTCACAGAAAATTCACCTATTCGCTGTATTTTTAACTGAGAAATATAGGCAGTCCCTGATTATTGGCAGGGTCTTGATAAGCAAAAACCGCCATTGACCGAAACTTGTGCATTTATGGTGATTATGGCGCCAAGTTTTGGTTAATGGCGCCGATAACCGGTTAATGGCACCTCTATCAGGTATATTATGGTGCCATAATCTCTTATTATCGGCATCTCATGGCGCCAAAAACCTAAACTTGGCCCTTTTATGGTGCCATAAATCACTGCTTTTATGGCACTAGACAAGCGTCATAAAACCGGATCGTTATTAACCGAGTCTGACGTATTAAACATAATATTGTACATTCACTAACAGACCAATTTTTTTTATAATGGAATGCATATCTGCAAATCTCAATATTGTGTGATATTAATTGAGAGGTGAATGTACAGTGGTACCTCGACATACAAAATTAATCCATTCTGAGGCGGCCTTCGTATCATGAACTTTTTGTATCTTGAACCACATTTTACATGTAAAATGCCTAATTCGTTCCAAGCCCTACAAAAACACCCAAGTAAATTATATTTCCAGGCTTACAACACATGTTCTAGGGTTACGACGCCGATCCGACGGAAGAAATATGACTCCAAAAAGGAAAATACTGTACATACTTGAGTAATATTCAACTGCATGTAATGTTCAACCCCATTTTTACTGCCTATATTAGGACTTTAGCATATGTCCCTTAGCAATAAGCCTAGCCTATGTTAGCATCTAAACCTAAGAAGCTAAAAGCTTAGAATATGCCAATAAAATGTATAAATAATCAGTATGTACTCATTTAAAATAATGATTAATTAATCATTAACTATAATACAAAAAAAAAAAAAAAAAAACCTTCCCACCTTTTGTTTACATTCAGCACTTACGAGTACCGAACGATCGCCAAGCAATCGCTTTTCCTAGCACACAGTAAGCCATAAATTTTCATTATCTCTCTTCAACTAATGAAACTACCAAACAGTATAATAACCATTCATTTCTATTCTTTATTCCATCTTTACCTAATGTTTTTTTTATTAAATGTATTGCATGAATAAGTTTTTCAATTTACAGCATCCTTTTACCAATAGAATACATAGAGCACTAGGGGTAGATGCTGACCAATAGGAGAGCAGAATCTTACGGGGTGACTAGCATCAGGAACCAATGGGAGAGCGGGAGGATGGTGGCAAGTTTACTCAGTTGGCGGCGCGCGAGTTTTAAAATTGTTCTTGGTGGTCCGGGCGAATCTCGGGACTTTACAGCAACAACCTTTCGTAACTTAAACTATTTTCGTAGTAGAACCAAAAAAATCTTCGTATTTGCTTTCGTATCCCGAGTTTTTCGTAAGTTGAGTCTTTCGAGGTACCACTGTTTGATGGTACTAGGTGTACTTCATTTAAGGTCAATAAAGGTTAATTGCCGTTTCCAAGTAGTGTTCGAAATGGTAATGTTATCTCAGCTACCGGACATATATTTTCAGTAGTAATATGCATGTCTGCAATTCTCAATAGAATTTGATACTATTTGAGGTATGCTTGTATAATGGTGCCTTGTGTACTTCTATGATTACGTAATTGAATATCCTCTTACACTTTCCCTTGCAGAGAACTGGAAGTGTAAGGGCAGTACATAGTGAGGAGGGAATTGTGCTTGTTTTGACTTGCCTTTTTGAGGAGAGTAGCTGTTCTCGGCATTCAGGAACCATGCTACGAGTTTTGTACTAGGTCAGGAAACAGGTTGTGATAAAAGCACACAAACAGCAGTCTTGTAATCTGTGTAGTATATGTCATCCTCCTCAAAAATATATTACACAAAAAAAATGTGCTTATTGCAGATTTCAGTCATTTATGCTCTTAGCTCTCCTGAGAACTAGGTAGCCTGGCATCAACTCACTCTTCACACCAATTTTCTCTTACTGGCCCTCGTTAATTTTCTCCACTTGCTCCCTCACCTGGCTCCCTTGCTTCCTTCCTGTGCCATTGCCAGTCTTGTGTCTGGGTTAAGAATATTAACCTTGTAATTAAGTGAAGTGTTGTGAAGTGGAGGAGGTGCCTACTCATCCCGCAATTCTCTTAAACAAAGGTCCCCTGGTCATACTCCCCCAAACCTGGGAGGGGACATAATGTAAGTCCAAGGTAGGTCAGGAAGTATACACACAGGTTGGTGCCCTCTCAGTTGTCTGTTGCTGGTCCCAGATATCAACAGATAGCGACTGGAAAAAAAGTCTACTGGATGTGTAGTGGAGGAGGTTTCTTTTCGGCCCGGTCAGTTCCTCTAAACCCAGTCCCTGTCAGACTCCCCAAGACCTGGGAGGAGACATACTATTAGTCCATGGGAGTCTGAAAGGGTTTTGCCCCTGGAGGGGCTTTTCAGAGTGGAATAAGCACCCAATAGGCGGCCAAGCATTCTATAGTGCCCAATCTTCTAAGCCACTGATAGTGCCCCTCCAAGATCCCAATGATGCTCAATAGCGCCTGATGGCACCCAAACGTTCTTTGATGTTTTATAGTGCCCGAGCGTTCTATGGCACTTAATAGCACCCGAGCGTTCTTATATCACTTAATAGCGCCCGAGCGTTCTGTGGCGTTTGATAGCAACTGTACAGTCCTGTCATCCATTCTCTGGGACACTTGAATGGAGTTCCTGGTTAGGTAGGATACTTTGTTTTTATGTCCTCATACAGACTGGAAGATATCTCAGACTCATCTCATGAGACAGAATCTGCCAGTTTGGGAGTTTAGGCTTCATTAACTATGGCACAACCCTTCTCTTGAGTCTACGCTTTGCCTCCTTTTGTTTTCTTTTCTGGCCATGAACTTAGCCTGTCCCATAAGATCAGCAGGGACAGGGTATCATAGCTAGGCTCCACTGTCTTCCCCAAGACCTGAATTTTCAGTCGGACCTATGGTGGTGGTTGTCCGAATTTTAGTAGTCCAGGAGAGACTCCTCATCACAAGACTAGTCTTAGACTACTACTCACACCTCATTCTAGTTGAGAAAGCCCACTCAGGGAACCGGGAGTGTTTTTTCGGGACATACCCTTGGGAGAGCTTTCTCACATATACCAGAAGAGCCTTCACTGAGGTATTCCTTTAGACCACCACAGTTCTTATGTTTTTACTCTTAACACTTTACCAACAAAGAGAGTTTTTTACTGTGAATGATTGATCAAGTTTTCTCTTGTTTAAAAGCAATTTCTGATGGAGAAACAGAACTATCAGAAACCCACTCTCACTCCCGAATGGACGTTGATTCCCTTGTTTGGTTATGTGCTGTCTACAGGGCAGGCTGACTTTGGCTGTCTGCCACCTTAAAGGAACCTTCTAACATGGTCAACAGACACCATTTTAGAAGATTGTTCCAACTTGGATTTCTATATTTGTCCACCGTTTAATATGGTCAAAGAAGGGCTAGATTTTTTCAGACTCATCAGAACGTTAATATGTCCATCATAGCCCCATTTTGAATTGCAATTACGGTTACTGATTTGCTGAGATGGACTGATGAAGTATCTCAGAATCCTTCCACCTTTTCTACCTTTTTGAATAATCTCACGTAAAGAGACACTATCAAGGGTGGTACGCTCTTATGTGGACAGGCTTTGGGCTGTCTGGGCATTTACCAGGAAGAAGGGGCTTTTTTCAGAAGTGCTAACAAAAGAAATTTGAGAGATGGGAAAGGGGATTGAGCTAAGTCTGATTTAGTACATAACGAGGTTTGCTCATTTACCCTGAATTTTTTACTGACAATGAGGACCCTTCTATGACCATGATATATATATCTCTCTCTCTCTCTCCCTGGGCACCAACTCTAACCAAGCTCCTAGGAACTCCCTGCTCCCAAATGTTTAGAAGGAAAATGGTGACCAGAAGTGCTCACTAGTTTTGAGGAAAAATAGAAAGCTTCTTGTACAGTTGGAGGGTTCTGGTATTGCCTGGAAGGAAACGGAAGTTTGAGGCTATTCTTTTCTATAATGTGATGGCAAGAACTCCTGTCATCCTCTGACTAAACTTCTGGCTTCAACCACAGCCTGGTACCAGCTTGTTCTCTGAGTACCCAACAGTGCTCACCAGATCTGAGGATAAATAGAGAGCTCTGTCCAGCTGAGATGTTCAGGTATTGCCTGAAAAGAATCCAGTTCAAAGGCCATCCATAACCTAAGGTGTTATGGGTTAATCTCTTCTCATCTTTCATTTAGAATGTGTGGTCCTTTAAACTATTGGACTTTTTCTGAGATATTCTCAGATTAAGGGAAGCATTTCCCTTTTTAACTGAAAGCTAAAGACATCAGAACAGTTTTATCCTCTTTAACTTTTAGGCTCTACTTATCCCATACGTCCTTTCTATAATCATCCTACAGGAAAGTGTTAATTTTTGGCAGTTCCTTTCGATTATCAGTAACTGGCATCCAACTGTGGAAAGAAGTGTAGGATATTCTCCCACTGTCTCTTCACCTTGTGATAAGGTGTCGAGTCTTGAAGAGTCAAGAGGGTACAATGTACTGAGAGCACCCACCGCTCTCAGTGGTTGGGTTGTGATTTTATTTCAGTGAAGGTGGTAATGTTATCTGGTTGTTTTCTTTGTAGTACTGTGCCCATGGCAAGGGCACCTTTCAAAGTTTTGTTAGCAATCGGAATACTTCTTTGCCACAAAGCTCCCACTTGAGTAGAGGCGCTCCTGGCTTTACCTCAATGATAGCGACTCATTCTATTTCAAATTCATTACATGACTTAATGTTTTGGAGTAGAAATAGTATGTGCATGTTTCCCACCTCCTGTATTGTGGATTCAGGTAATTAATTACTGGGTAAGTTCCTATTTAAAAATGACATTACGATAAATTAAGCTTTTATATGTAAGTACTACTTACCCGGTAATTACGGATGGAGCCCTCCCCCTCCCCGCTGATGGACATACGGCATAATCAGAATGAAGTTGTCTGCCAGTAGTTCTTGGTATTCCTGTTAGTGGTCGAGATGAGTCACCTGCACTAAATCTGTGAAGCATTACCTGCGAATTTATTCATTTTCAAGTTGTTGAGGCAAGAAATTATTAGCTATGTAATTACTGGGTAAGTATATATAATATTTTATTTTCTCACAAAAATGTCATGCATTTAATTTAAAAAATTGTCCAGTACCTGTATTTGGGATTCATTTCACACTTGAATTGGCTTTCCCTTGCAAGCTATGAAAGTCTGTTACATAAACATGAGTCAAGTTTTTTGGGATATACAGACTTATTTTTCATTTCTTTGATCACAGTTGTTTCTCTCTCTCTCTCTCTCTCTCTCTCTCTCTCTCTCTCTCTCTCGACTCTCTCTCTCTCTCTCTCTCTCTCTCTCTCTCTCTCTCGCTCTCTCTCTCTCTCTCTCTCTCTCTCTCTCTCTCTCTCTCTCTCTCTCTCTCTCTCCTCTCTCCACATAAAGTGGAAATGTAATAAGAAAAAGTATGAAATGTTTTAGAGAAATTATGAAATTTTTTAGAGTTCGTTACAAAAGTGTCACACAGAATATGGAAAGTTGTCAAAGAGATAGCAGATGCATGTAGACCAGGACATTGGGATTGGTAATGAGTAATGCTAATATCTCTTCATATTTTGGTCCACAGCAACCAAGACTTATTACGCACTATGAGTGAATAGTACTACGTAAAAGGTAAAATTAAAATTTTATCCCGGCTGAATAATGATCACAGATAATTATTCATTTTATATGTACAATGGCCTATGTGATTCCAATTATCTTCTCCAGCGTTCTTTATTTTTCTCTTTCACAGGATTGATAAATTCAGCACAAAAGCCAACAGTGTTTGTCGTGTAGTTGCTACAGATAGTTGGTTGGTGAAAATTACTGCATACAGAATACATATACTCCATCAGAGAGATGCAATTTTGTCACTAGAAAGCAGCATAGACAACACATTACCATACAATTCCTCTCTCGATATGCAACAATTATGCATAAAAGTGGTATCTATTAAAGATGGAATACCAACATTTCCTATTAAGTGAGTTTTTATGGTTTTTATACTTGTAGAGTCAAGTTTTAAGTGAAACTTTGTTGTTAGCATTGAAGTGTTGTAACATATCTTAGAGTAGAGTACTGCATGTTGTCCTATGGTTTTAAACATTATTTTAAAATTGGAGAGTGTTGTAGAATAATAATGATTATGTAGAACAAGAATTAGGTTATAGTAAATTTAAACCCTTCTTTTGTGAACAGAAATTTTCAAATTAGATTTAGTAGTTAAGGTGATTACAAAAGTAATTATTTTGTAAAAGTAATTATTTTACTACAGTGTAGAACAGTTGTAATTTTTCTAAAGTATGTCATCCAGGAAAAACAACCTGTCATCAGTTATTACCAGATTAGTTCAATGGAGATTGTTGGAGACATGATATATTCAAAAGATTTATGAAAGTTTGGTAGTATTGAGAGACCTATAATTACAATTGAGATCATTCATGATGCATATTTGAGTGTGTATCTCATTTGAAGGATTGCTCCTCATCTTGTTCAGCCTCTTTAGATGCTACTTGCCTGTCCAAACATTTTCACTTCACTATGTTGTACCTAGGTTATTGGCAGTGTATAAGCTATTTGTTTTCATCCTCTTGTTTTGTATGGCTTTTGCAGATGTTGGTGTATATAGTCTATTAGGTTAGCGTTGATCATATAGGTGAAGTCAAAACTGCCTTATGTGTTTCCTACTGTCATTTTTACCTTGCAAGATATGCTGTAGCACTAATGTGGGTTTTGGTGGTGGTTTTCTTTTCGCATATTTCATTTTTTCTTAATGCTACAAAGTTTTTAAATACTTCGTCTTGAATAAATACAGTTAGTATTCGACTTACGACTGCAATTTGTTACGACCCACCGGTCGTAAGATAATTTGAATAAAAGTTGGCCCATGTTAATTTACCATATGAATATTATACTAGCCTAGCCTACACTAGGGTAATCAGTACCATCTTTACTATAGAGTAGCCTAGTTTACACTACACAGTATACTTTTTACATATATGGCTTAGTAATTATTAATTTCAGCTAATTCTCTAGGTTCAATGCACATTGCCTTATGATAATTCAGTACAAAGAGAAATTGAATAACATTAAGTTAGCCTCGCATACACGATGATGGTGGCATCATGGTACATAGCATATTGTGTACATACAAGTACAGTAGCCTAGCCTACAGTATACTACATATACGATATAATTTAGTAATTTATTAATATAAGCCAGTTCTGTAGGTTCAGTGCATTCTGACTATGATATATCAGTAGAAAAAAAAAATTGGACATGAAACGGGAATCGGATTCGGACCGACATCAGCATAATTGAGCGATGTCATGCTGCTGATGGCTACATATATTTATGAAATAAAAACACAATGAATATGCATCTTTTCTGTAAATTTTTTAAAAAGTTATACATTACTGTATCCAATAATAATGTATGTATTCTCATATTATTGTATCATAAAATACTAACAAAGTGGTCAGTGTTTCGGTTTGGAAATCGGCTGATGGCAAATACGAGTTTATTCGGAGCAAATTGCCTTGCTTTTAGTTAGCATAAAAAATCTAGATACTTTACTTATATGAGACAAGGTAATTTGCCATTATACGACGTGTCTTTAAGTTGAAATATTAATTTAGTACGCCTCACCAACTAAATTATTTTTTTCATTAACAGATTGCTTTGTGGGCATGTTTATTGTGTGAAAATATACCACAATTCCGTTTGCTATTTTCACTTGATTTCATCATAGTACGAGCTTTACCATTACGTTACTTATCTTTTATCGGCGTGAAAACAACAGTAAAATGTGTTCTTTCAAGACCTTAAGTTTTGATTAAAATGATTCTCTCTCAATTTTATCTACGGTTGTGTTTGTTGGCATAAAGTTACTGGATTTATATCCTTGTTGCCGATGCATGATAATAGTCATTAGCAGCTCAGAAAGTGAGCTGCGTGTGTGGAGAGGCGGGAGCTTGGGAAAAACAGTCATACATTCAGCTGGACACCACTCTTTCTTGCTCACGTCGTTTCCCAGTCGTTTAGTTATGGGTGGTCTTAAAGTCGATCAGTCGTAACTTGCATAGGTCGTAAGTTGACAACTAACTGTATACAGTGGAACCCCCTGTATTCGCGTTCTCCCGATTCGCAGATTCACACATTTGCGGATTTCTCTTGGGACGCTTCCCCGCATTATTCGTGGAAAATTAGCATATTTGCAGTATTTTTCTATGAGAAATATCTACAAATTCCTGGTTTTTTTTATCAATTTCATCATAAAATGCACTTCTTGTGATAAAACTATTAAAAAAACCATGTATAAAATTTTTTAGTGGATTTTTCTTGAGTTTTAACTAACAAATTAGGCTGTTTTCAACATTTTTATAGAGGTTCCAACTATTCGCGGGTTCTAACTATTCATGGGGGGTCTGGTACGCATCCCCCACGAATACGGGGGGAACCACTGTATTAGGAGGTATGCATTAAGCTCAGTCTTAAAATGCATGTCTTTATGCAATAACTTGTATTGTAGACTGAATATACAGTCAGTAGGGTCCCTAACTAGGAACCAGATCCTTTAATAGGACCCTCCAACACAAGTGCTCATATCCCAAAACCTAATGTTACTTTAAGGTTCTAATAGTTCTTTTAATATAGTACATGAAGTTTGATTTTACTGCAAAGAGCTCTTCCTTTTCAAATCATTAAGTTTGCTTAATGCTTACCTTATCTTACTTTAGCTTTAGGAAGTGAAGAGCTGACACAAGGTGAGAAGTCATCCTCAGACAACCATAAGCACTGTACAGTATTTAAATTTTTATTTGCTTTGGCATACAGAAGGCAGTCATGACTAGTAAAACAGACGATTTTATCCTAGAAACATTAAGAACTTATTTTTAAAATTTCAGCTGTTAGTGAGCAGTTTTGTGTTTTCTTGAAAGCTTGTTCACCTTTAACACCCACTTTCAAGTATTCCTATTCATAGTTACAGTTGCGTACTCCCTACTCATGATTTGATCCCCAACTACAGTACTTTATGTATATTCTAAGGCTTACATCCCTGGAGTACAAAGAGTTGGAACGAAAAATTGTAAATCCTGTAGTTAATGCACGGCAGGTTGTAGTACAGCAAAGCCTGTCGGATCGTTTTCTCATAGCCTTTACCGAAACTGTTAATATGAACCCACCAGTATCTGCAGCTGGGGTAAGTTTTATACTTTCATTTTAAGTGGTTTTATGTACAGTAGTGTATTTTTAATGAAATAATGTATGAGTATGTGAAATATGTTTGTAATAGCTGTTGGAATCATAGGATGTTTTTGTTCCATTTATTAGATCTAGTGAATACAGATCAATATACTTTTATAGATTAAAAAAAACTTCATTTTTTATAGCATAGCAGCTGTTTGTCCTCAAAGAAATTATTGGAGTATTCTTTATGGTCCCCCAAGGGCTCCATAAGACAGACTATCCAGTATCAAAGAATTTTTTCATAGATGGTCTTGGCCAGAATAAGGGTATGTCATGTGTCCGCACTTGCTGTCAACTTTGGCATTTTTGAAATGTCATGAATTAAGAATGTTGTTACTGAAAAACATTAGTCAGTAGTTTTTTATTGTGCTGATAAATTTTGTTTAGAGAGCTAAAATAGCAATATGTATATGTTTTAAACTAACTCCTAGATTACAAAAATAATGATGACCATGACTTGCAGTCTCCTTTATATACTTGACTTACAGCTTAGTTATAAATTAAGTGCCATTTTTACTCTTATTAGTAATTTTGAATAATTTTATATTAATTATGTACTTTAAGAAAGTTTTGGTGTTGGGCATGAAAAATTGTTTTCGTTATATCGGCTTTAGTATGCATTATTCCTCCTGAAGGTGACAACTTTTTTTAATGAGGAATGAAATGTAGCTTCTTAGTTAGTTTATCAAAGACTTTCCAGTATTATTGGTTATTGATGTTAAGGTAATAATATATTAATTACCAGTGTAATAATAGGAGCCATATTCTCAAGTCTTTACACTATTTAATAAGTTGAAGTATAGTGGCATCCAATATAGCTTATATAAAGTGGAACTTTAATTTTGTTAGGCAAATTTCAATTGTTTAGAAACATCTTATTGAGTGGTCAGTAGATAGTAAGTATGTAATAACATAACATGCAGTACCAATCAATATACACATTGCTTAATTATAGGTATTTTAATTTAGTTTTGTTACGCTATCATTCATCTTAAAAATATGCTAGTCTACGATTGTCAGAAATACCCATGAAATTTAAATTGACCTTACAAGTGTGGGAAAAAAAAAGATGGCAGCTATTTTAAATGTAGTACCACCCATTATATAAAGGTGTTATTTAAAATCAGATTTACTAAGTTGGGAAAATTCCATCCAAAGCTTATTAGTTTCTGAACAAGGTAATGCACAGTATCAGGGAAGCCCTTAATGCTGAACATCTCTGTATTACAGAAGCTGTTGAAGAATCCTGATGGGAATTAAAACAGCTCTGAACACTGAGGTGGGGATTATCTCCAGGACTTCCTGAAGTCCTCCAAAGAGACTAGAAAGCCAAAAGCCACCTATGCAGGAGTTAATCCTTGCATGAAAATATTTAGGTCCTGGGAGCAAGCTAACTAAACACCCAAGGCTAAAGAGAAATCAAGTGTACTGCTTACATCCCTTTAGGGTCAATAAACTCACAGAGATACAACTCCTATTTTCATAGTTACGATTGGTTTTAATACCTTGACCATCTACAACCCCCCCCTGAAGCTAGGAGGATCATTCCTGCTGATACTGTTACTGATAACCCTTGGCATGATGCCTCAATGGATATCCTTTAGCAAGATGGCAAGTATCTCATAAGAAAAAGAAAAAAAGATTGGGGTGGTATTTTCAAGACAGCTGTTTCTTCCCAATACAGAATGACACATGATCTGTCCTGTAGGCATTTAGAATCTACCAAAGGAGACACTCATCCTCCCTGCTAGTATGGAAACAAAACCCCATTTAGGCAGCCATTGCTTCCATTCTAACAGAAAATTGTTATCTTCATAACCCCAGAGAACCAGTACCCTCTCTCTTCCCCTTCATTTCTATATTTAATCATGTAAAGGCAGAGTTTAAGAACTTTGCCATTATGTACTGGGAAGTGTGAGAAAATGGTAGAAATAAAGCTATTTATTGCCTGTATCCCATTAGCTGGCAACTTCATGAAAGAATGGGCAACACATGTCCTTCTTATTGAATGACAAAAGTTTCCACTTGATGGGACAGCCACTATTCTGTAAGTAATTATAAGGGAGTTCCAAGTCTTCTGGGATTTTCTCTGGGCTACAGTCTCAAAGACCTGTTCGCAGTCTTATGGGGACGCTATCTGATTTCACGGAGAAGCACCCACGGACTTACAAAGAATTGTGTGCTGCAGTTTGCAGTTTCCAGATGACTATTGCCCAAGTATATCGGGTCATTCAGCGTGGGATTTGGACTGCCTCTTTTGATCTGAAAGACATGTAGTGTCATAGCCATAGCAACATTCCCTTTCACCCTACCCTAGGATTTAGGATAGGGAAGGACAGGTAATTCAAGGTCATGCCCTTTGGGTTATACATCAAACAGAGAATCTTCATGAAACTAAAGGCAGTAGTTGTTCAGAAACTCAGAAATTGAACTGGTAACCTACCTGGAAGATTAGCTAACTACAGAACCACCCAGAGAGTGCCTATGAAACCTGAGAGTGGTAGTCAACAGACTCCAATTTAAAGGTCTCCTGATAAACTAGAATAAGTTCCATTTCACACCCATAAGTATTTTGTGTGGTTGGGACTTTATTGCAATACCCTTTGCAGTCAGTTGTCTTCTTAGCCAACTCAAAGGAGAATAAGCAAGGACTAGCTTAGGTTTTCCCCACAATATTTGCAACAAATCCTGAGCGTGTTAAAGTTCTGCTACTCAAGGACATGAACAGTCTGGCTCTTGCTTGCCCAGAAAAGACCTTTTAATTGTCCCCACCTATGAAGTTAGGTAGCTGGGTCATTGGGAAGATACACTATGTTTTGACCTAAAAGGGAACTTGGCAAAACAGGTCAAACTAACTCCACTGTCCATGTGGGTAGTAATGCACACGGATACATTTTGACAGGAGGCCATTAGGAAGATCATCACGTAGGGGATCAATTTCCTGGAGCTTGATGGCTGTGATCTTGTCTCTCTGGCAAAGCCTCCAAAGGGGGCCCACATGTTTCTGGTCATAGTTAATATGATAGCAATGACTATTATAAAGAGTTTGGGCTCCTACTCAGCCCCTCTCAATGTAGTCATGATGTTTACCTTATGTATGGCACAAACAAGGAAATGGTACTTGTCAACAATCCACCTCATGGGTCCTACCTGTGAAAGCAGATAGCAGCCTCAACCTAGTGGATGCTTGACAAAACCTCCTTTCAAGTAACTGCTAACGATAACTATCGACCTTTGGAATGTGGGTCTCCAACCCTGGACAGTTAGGCAATAGCAAGAGATAAATTCCTACAAGAATGGAACAAATGGGGACAATACTCTTATTTCCTCCATTTCCCCAGATTTGGAAGTTTTGAACAAATTTCCAACTTTCACAGGAACCTCCTACCTTGTGGCAAGAAAATCAATTCTAATACTGTGTGCTATTGTATCTATAGCAGGAGGAAAAGTCATTTATGCATCCTCCTTTCTGAGCCTTTCACATTTGGAATTTTAAAATTTAGTCTGACTTAACGATTATTCACCATCACTGCTAGATACTTAATGTTGTAACTAGACTTCATCTATCCATACTGGCTGCCAGTCAAGCCTTGGTTGGAAGAGCTCACTTTTCGTGGTCTACCTGTTTGAGGACAAGCGCACTACTGCTATTGCAATTAAGATATACAGAACTGTGTTATTGGAGCCTCTGCTTTTGGGTTTGGCATTGATTCAAGCATAGAAGTTTTTAATTCCCATCTCCAATCCTTTGTATTGCAAAGTCCAGCTCTTGCAAGGTTCCCCATTAACAGGCCTGTGAATAAGGTTTTTGACCCTTGTCATCTCAGCTCAGTAGTCGTAATGAAAATACAACTTGTATTCTCCAAATGGTGTATTTGGGACCACCTTGGCATTCCAGCTCTCTCTGATGGAAACTTTCATCACCCACACATTGTCATCTGGCTTGTCATTTCTGGCCAAGAATGAGCACCCTTTGAAGAAGAAATCTCTTAAAGCCAACAAGAACTCAGTTATAGATGCCACAGCACATGTCACTGATTTTTGTTTTATCCTCTCTCTTACACCCTGTCATAATCAAGCCTCTGTCACAGCATAGGCTGAGAATTATCTTAGTTTCCCTAATTAGAAAGATGGAATTGCCACGCCCTTCCTGGATCACAGATGTCCAGGTTTTGGTTGCATCGCTGGCTCTCCTTTGAAGGCATTTCCTTTGAAGAAGTCTCCTAGTTCACCAGGTGATCATCAGAGGCAGTATTCCTCTAACACAGCTCTTATAACATCAGGTTAATTCGACTGTATTGTGTTACTAGGTGATGTAGTGAGTCCCAGCCCCAGAAAGTTATGGGCCTTCTTGATGCTGTGGTAATTCTAAGGGAGCTTAATAATCCTGTGTCCACCCCCAGCATAATTAGGTAAGTCACTTTAAAATAACATAGATTAACGCATGTAGTACAGGTTCTTACTTTAACACTTGTAGTACAGGTTCTTGGTTTTCTGCTGTTCACTATTATAACTTAATGTTATAATGAATAAAAGAAGATTGGTAATAACTTATGTGACTCTACGATGGACTGTTTTTTTGTGTGTGGGTCATTGGGATTTTTTAATCAGGAGTTTGGCCTTTTTGTCACTTGCTCCTTTGAGAACAAACAACAGCATTGCTATTAAAAAATAGGTTTTGCAGGAGGAAAAAATTGTTTTTGGTTGCTGCTTTCCTTGACAAAAAAGGCATGGGAAATTGTGGTGAATGTTTCTCTTTCATCACAGACCTGTTGAGTATATAGTGGGAATCTTTGCCAACCTGTGCACTGTTGCCACATCTGTGAAAGAAGGGTGAATGGGGAACCATGTTAGATGCTGTAGGCAAAGGAAGGAGCCCTTTTCCCTTGAATTCTTGTATTCTCTATTTGTGTCAAATCAAAGGTACTATTCTGGCTGAGACAAACTATGAGAGAATTCTATGAAACTGGTTGGTGTGTCTCATGGCGCCCTTATTAACTTCAAAACATGTTTTTCCTTTCTCTAAATGGTTTTTTAAGACTATATTAAAAAAAAATATTATTTTTTTACTTAATATTCTGGTATTAAAAAAAACAGATAATTTTTTTACTTAATATTCTGTAATCTGAGTAATATAATTGAATTTTTATTTTTAAAAGATCTTATAATATACTCTTGGAACTTTTATTCTAGGATTTAGATATGTGTATTGGCTGTATGGAAGTTACAGCTAATGTAAAGCTTCAGCGTCGATGTAATACTGAATCAGTTGATGGAGGTGGAAATTGTGTTACTTGTTACTGCAGACCTATGTGGTGTCTCTCATGCCTTAGTAAATGGTAAGTACTTCTCCATCAGTAAGGTTCTTTTATAAATCTCTTGTAAATGTATTTTATCAATGCAAGTCTCTTCCAGCTCTATTGAACTTATGGTGAAGTGCTACTATGAAAAAACTGCTTTTTATTTAGGTTAACCCTTTAATGTCCAACTGACGTAATAGTACGTAAAAATACTCTATCCCCTATCTATCCAACTGACGTAGCGGTACGTAAAATTTACCGACATTTTTCATACGTGGTAGGGGCATTTTTTAAAATTTTCGGACAAGTAGTGATTTCCATAGGCTAGATCATACCTTGGACCGTGTATCTTGGGTATCAATAAGCCAGCAAAGTAGTTTCTGTACTGCGCATGCTCAAATCCCTGGCGTAGTAAAATTCTCACAATGAAATCAGCTGATCGCACCTACACTTCCCTCTCAGTGACCCACGTGCAAGCTGTTGTTGACACAAGTGTTTGTTTACATGGTTACGTCGCACAAGAACAATAGTTTTCCAACATGCATTCGCGTAGTTTTTATGGTAAAAGTAACGGAAAATGCGTTAGTGCATCCCATAAGAGACGATTAGAGTTTCGGCAGGGCTCTGAATCTCCAGAAGATGCCAAGATAAGGAGGATTCTAATGGACTATGACTTTTCTTGGAAGGCTCGTAGGATAAACCTAGCCATGGAACTACTTCGTCTGGAGTAGGAGGAAGAAATTCGCCTGTTATGTATAGCTTTTGAGCTACGAACGATAATGTTGACAACAGTAAAAAAAATTTTCGTTTCGATCAACTTATAATGTCAAAATGAAACTGTTGCTGTTACCAAAGCCATTTTTCTTAACTCTCCCTTTATTCTTCAACTTTTCCTTTACATTTTCTTATATTTACAAAGTAATTTTTATGAAAAATAACCGAGATAGGGCTTTTCAAAAAATTGTTATTCTAGCGATAAATGTTGACAACGGTAACATTTTTTTTCGTTTCGATCAACTTATAACGTCAAAATGAAACTGTTGCCGTATCCAAAGCCATTTTTCTTGACCTTCCCTTTATTCTTCAACGTTTCCTCTACATTTTTGTATATTTACAAAGGAATTTCTATAAAAAAAAAAAAAACGAGATATGGCTCTTCAAAAAAGTTTTTTTCTAGCGATAATTCTCACCATGCGCCGGGCAGAGCGCTCTGTTTCTTACCCTCTTTTCTATCAATTTTTTCACCAGCTGGACTTATTCGTTTTCCATTGTTTTATATATCGATATTTAGAGGATTTTGTTGGCTTTCTCATAAAAATAATTCATTCGCCTAACTGTTATAGCATTTGACTTACGAACGATAATGTTAACGGTAACATTTTTTTTCGTTTCGATCAACTTATACATCAAAATGAAACTGTTGCGGTTACCAAAGCCATTTTTCTTGACCTTCCCTTTATTCTTCAATGTTTCCTCTACATTTTCGTATATTTACAAAGGAATTTCAATGAAAAATAACCCGAGATAGGGCTCTTAAAAAAAAAATTTCTAGTGATAATTCTCACTATGCGCCGCGCAGAGCACTCTGTTTCTTACCCTCTTTTCTATCAATTTTTTCACCAGCTGGACTTATTTGTTTTCCATTGATTTATATGTCGATATTTAGGAAATTTTATTGGCTTTCTCATAAAAAATAATTAATTCGCCTGACTTTCATAGTTTTTGGGTTACAAACAAAAATATAAAAAAAGTAAAGATTTTTTTGTTTTTTCGTTAAATAACTCACATTTTTTTTGTATTTAGAGGGCTGGGACACTTATTCTGACTATTCCACCATAAAATTATAACATTTAGAAAAAAAGGACAGCAAAATGAATGTTGTTGGCATAAAATTATATTTCTGCTGAATTTTCTAAATAATTATTTTTTCACACTGTCGAGTGCTCCCAGACACCTCGGATATCTGGGGACACAGTGCTCAAAACTAAGCGGATATGAAAGAGTTAAGCAAATTTTCACAGTACAATACATGCCCATCTTTAGACTCGCCATTAATTTCAACTTTAGTTTACTGATTATAGCAGCTCTTTCGAAATTAGCCACTCACATAGGTTGTTTAAATGAAAAGCTATTGAATCACTGGTGGGTCAGGAAGTAGGGCAAAACTTGCTGGTATCTAAGGTGTACAGCCTTCCCAGTTAAAATATGAGGTACTGTACATGTATTTAGGTTCCAACTTGTTTTATGTTGTGTGGGTCATTTGATAGCACCCTTGACTTTAATTTTTTCATTTGAGAGTCTTGGGTTTGATTGTGTTGTGGGGTATAAATTTATTTTTATTACACACGTGAATGTTGTTGATCATTTCAATTGTTAGAAGTACCATTAGGGAAATTATGGAAGTCTTGTTGAAAAGGATTGCTGCATCAGCTCCATTAATTTTGTATAGAGTCTTCTCTATTTTCCATATTAAGGATTTCTCAATGTTGCTGAAACTGGCAAGCAACGTGCCAAAGGGGATCGTCAAATCCAGCGTAGTCATATTGAATTGTCTTTGTTACTGCTATTACTACTACAAGTTTCTCTCTTCTCTCTCTCTCTCTCTCTCTCTCTCTCTCTCTCTCTCTCTTCTCTCTCTCTCTCTCTCTCTCTCTCTCTGACGTTTCGCTGTGATCATGCCCTGGCAGATCTGGGCGAATCAGAGAGAGAGAGACTTGTAATAGCAGTAATAAAGATAATTCAATATGACTACACCAGATTTGATGATTCCACGTTGCTTGCCAGTTTCAGCAACATTGAGAAATCCTTAATAAGGAAAATAGAGAAGACTCCATACAAAATTAATGGAGCTGATGCAGCAATCCTTTTCAACAAGACTTGTTTAAAAGAGGGTCTACTCCCAGGAAATTATGGAAGTCACATTTGTGGCTTAGGTGATGATAAAAGAGATGGCTTAGACATAATCCTATGCACAGCCCCTAGGAGAATAGTACTTTGGCACCAGAAGAGTTGAAAGAGAGAACTATATGAAGGGAGGCTGGAAATTATTGGAGAAAAACCACTGCATAGACACGAGTGGTGGAATTTCACAGAGGCCCCTTGCATTGTGCAGCAGTGCAGTGGAGGCAATGGTGATGATGATAAATATGAGTAATGCCATAGTTGGCTATTTTTATATATGCAGTTTACCCAGTAATTTCTTAGCTAAGAGTTTCTACTCAATGGCAGTTTGAATTTTGAAATTAGTGGTAGCAAGTCTTGTTTTTAGGTAGGTGACAAGGCTCTGCCCACTTTGTGGGTAAGAGAGAGGAACAACTCGGCCAACAGCTCAATTTGTTTCTGCTGCTTCTTAGATCCAACGTGATGTTGACTAAGCTGAGGGTTTTTTGGATTTGGATTTTCTTCACCTTGGTGAAGTATTATTTGGTAGCCCTTTGGCTTTATTAGTTATTCATCTTTTTTTTTAAGTTATTATGGATTGTGACTGTTTGGCTAGCTCTTCTAGTTTCTGGTTATGTAGTAAAGGCTGCTGTACCCAGATGACTAAATTGACTTATAATTCCCACACCCTTTGCGCGAGTTTTAGTATTAATCTGACTTGTGACGAATGTAGAGATTAGACTGAGCAGAAGTGGAAGTCTTTAGCTTCTTATCTGGCAAAAATTAAGAGAGGGACTGGAAGAGGAAGGCAGCTGCTAAAGCTGGTATTAAGCTATCTTCTAGTCAGACCCTAACTTTTATTGCTAATAGTAAGAATATCACTGTCTCTTCCCCTTTACTTAATCCTGTCTTTGTGTTGGTTCATTCTCCGAGAACACATACTCCTTCTCCTAGCTCCCACACTTCCGAAACTGATCACTTCACCAACCTTGAAAGTAAGTTTTACCAGAACTTGAATGTTGTAGTTAGTACAGTGACCCAATTTAGGGGCATCCATGAGAGTGCTTATGGATAAATTTTCAGAAAAGTGAAAGAGTTAATGCAAATGTAGTGAGAATGGAGGAGATGACTGCTCACCCTCTGATTCTCCTAGGCAAAGGTCACTGCCATACAGTGAACCCCCCGTATTCGCGTTCTTGGCATTCGCGGACTCGCATATTCATGGATTTCTCTTTGGACCATATCTACCCATTACCATATGTTTCCATGTATAAGACAACCTTTAGATAAGACGAGGTAAAAAATCATGGCAAATTTTCATGAATTTATCTCATATCTGTAGGAAAAGACAACTAAATTACAAAACTGAAATGTTTTTTTAGAGAACAGTGATTATTTTGAAAAGTTAAACTGTACAACTATATTTACGTTTAATAATGATGACTTAAATAAAGGCTGTTTTGCTTGTTGTATCCAATTACAGTATTACTATTATCATATTGTTACTGTGTTACAGAATATAAACATCAGCATGTACACCATTTGCATTTGATATTGTTAGCAATCTCAAAATCTGGCTGATCGAGTATTATCGATATCTTTATTGCCATTAATTGTTAGAAGAGATATACGTAATTCAGATACCTTTCTCATAAATAAATGAAATTTGGTTTAAAACATGCACATATTACTTTATTGTAGTAATATAAGCTTCAGGTGTGATTTCTTCTGAAATCCCTAGGATGGTGGCATATGTGATGAATCTTGTGATATGTTTAAAATTAATATTATGTTACCCTAAACGATATTACTACCATAATTACACTACCACTGAAATTTCTGAAATGTAATCGAAAGATAAAGGTTGCTGTGAGCACAACCTCAACTCGATGTTTACATTTTCTTGGCTGGGGTCGCATAGATTAAAGTTGGCTTCATTGATATAGAATTATTCCTCACATTTGTTATGAAGGTATGCCAATAATAAAAAAGGTAAAAATGATTTATCATTATCATCAGTTTATTTAATAATGTGAATCTTCATGTATGTGGGTGGCTATCTTGCCAAGGCTAGCCTACCAAAAACACCCTAGAAAAACCAGGTCCAAACATTGTTGGGTAGATGATGGATCTACCACAGTTCCCACTATTTAGCTTCGGATTTAATTTCAATCCAAGTTATGATATGTTTTCTTATTTATTAGATATGGAAAATTTTGAGAAAAGTGGAAAAATCCACAGATATTAACCCAAAAATATATAATATATGGACTCTTGGTTCAAAACTAGTTGGGGCCAGGCATCATTCCTTCTAATTTAATCCCCTTCAAGAAGAAGGCTCCCCTTGTCCAGCACTCCTGTCATCTTGATGGCTTACTCAGTCAGCTCGGAAAGACATTCAGCCCTCGCAAAGGAAGTCTCCTCTCTCATCAGCAAGGGAGCCATAGAGGCAGTCAAGAACATCGGATCGAAGGGCTTCTACAACCATCTCTTTGTAGTGTCAAAGACATCAGGAGGGTGGAGACCCATATAAAATGTAAGTACTTTGAATGTCTTTGTAGAGAAAACAAAGTTCAGCATGGAGACACACAGTACATCATTGCGTCTTATCAGTCAAGGAGACTGGGTGGTCTCTTTGGACATGCAAGACGCAAATTGCACGTTGCCATCCATGCAGATTCAAGGAAGTATCTCAGATTTGAGCATCAAGATCAAGTGTTATTTCAGTTCAGAGTGCTCTGTTTCAGCCTCTCGACTGCCCCACAGATATTTACTTGGGTACTTGCTCCCCTTGCAAGTTGGTTACATCTGGCAGGAGTCAAGATCTCACTCTACATGGATGACTGGCTTCTTCACTCCCCTACGAAGGAGACATGCATGGAGGACGTGCAGAAAACTCTTAACAGTTAACACAGGAACTAGGTTTGTTACTGAACCTGCAAAAGTCTCAATTGAATCCCACTTGGAGTATTTTCTATTTGGGGATTCAGATCAACTGTCAGACTTTTTACCTAGAGGCTTCTCCATCCCCCAAAAGGGTGGAGAACTGGTTACAAAAAATTATTAAATTCCTCTTCCTTCGCTCTTGCTCCGCCACACTGTGCATGAGCCTCCTAGGCACTAGCCTCAATGGAGAAATTTTTGAGGCTCGGGAGACTCCATATGAAACTGCTACTGTTTCACCTGAGAGCCTGCTAGGATCGAAAGTACACCAAGATCTTAATTTCTTTTCAATCACTAGAAATAAAGGAAGACTTGCATTGCTGGAGATCAGAAGCAAGATTGACGGAAGGGAAGCCGCTGCTCCCACTGAGCCCCGACCTAGACCTCTTTTCCAATGCATCGGATCTAAGTTGAGGGAGCCCTTCTGGCAAATCAGGAAGTTTCCGGAAGGTGGTTACCGAAAGAAAAGCAGCTCCACATCAACCTGAAGGAGTAGAAAGCAGTATTCCTAGGACTTCAACACTTTGCAGCACAAGTCTGCAACCAAACAATAAGGGTCCATGCAGACAACATTGCATTGGCATACATAAAGATTCTTGTTTTCCCTCTGCGAGGTAGGGAGAGAACTGCTTTGTTGGGCTGACCGGATCCAGACGAAATTGATCACTGTCTTCATTAATGGCAAGAGCAATTTGTTAGCAGACAAGCCAAGTTGTCAAGAACAGATTCTCATGACTGAATGGACTCTGGACAGTCGAGTCTTCAACAAACTTTGGAACCTATGGGGAAGGCTGACCATAGACTTGTTTGCAACATCCAGGAATCATCAGTGCATCTGTATTTTTGTTCCCTCTTTCTGATCCATTGGCATGGGCGAAGGATGCGATGATCCAAAATTGGTCAAATCTAAATGATTACGTGTTTCCCTGATTCGTGATGATAAGAGAGGTCCTGACGAAATTTCATTCTCATCAGAACATTGGGATGACACCCAATGCTCCCTTCTGGCTTCAGAAGGAGTGGTTTCCCGACATTGTAGATCTCCTGACAGACTTCCCAAGACTCCTATCGTTCATTCCAAGTCTGTTCAGACAGCCCCAAATCTATCTACTCTGGGCCTGACAGGCTTTAGACTGTCAGTAAGCTCTTCCAAGCAAATGGTTTTTCAAGATTAGCAGTGGAGGCAATTGCCAAATGTAGAAGGGAATCTTCCAATAGGTTTTACCAAGCAAAGTGGAGAGTATATTTAGACTATGGTGTTCAACATCTCTTCTTCTTGAATCAACATTATTCCTCAAATAGCAGACTTCCTGTTGTCATCTCTACAGAGCAATGCTCAGGTCTGTATTTTGACATAGAGACCTGGATGTTTGTAATAACAGGACCTCTTGGATCTCGTGAAGTCCTTTAACATTTCCAAATCAAGGAAAGAAACCTCTTTTGCATGGAATCTCGGCGTGGTCCTGAATTTGTTGTGTGGCCCATGCTTTGAACTGCTTCATTCTACCTTGCTGAGGGATCTGACAAGGAAGACTATTTTCTTACTGGCTCTGATGACAGCAAAAAGTTAGGTGAGCTTCGCGCATTCAACAAGTCGGCTTTTTTGGAGGAGGTACAGTGTGTTCAATTTTGTTGGATATTTTAGCAAAAAATGAGAATCCTTCACAGCCTTGGCCTTGTTCTTTCGCTATTAAAAATTCAACGGATGTCGTTGGTCTGGAGGAGGAGAGGCCCTTGTTCCCAGTGAGAGCCCTTGGTTATTAATTACAAAGAACAAAACGATTAGGGGAGAATTTAACTTATGGTGTTCAATGAAAAATCCTATGTCTAAGAATGCAATATCCTTCTTTTTAAGGAACCTCAGTTAGAGGCTTACTCCCAGATAGTGGAGGAGGATTTGTCAGCCCTTATGGTTAGAGCGCTTGATGTTAGGGTGGTTGTGACCTCTAGCATTCAGATGTAACCTTTCCCTCCTCAATCCTTCAAACAACATACTGGAAGTTTGCCATGCATTATTTAAGAGATGTGGAGGCCATTTATGAAAATTGTAGTACCTTGGGACTTGTGTCCATAGCTAGTGAAGTGTTGGATGAGGAAGTGTGGGAAGTCTTCCCTTTGTCTCTCTTGCCTGGAAAAAGGGTATTGAGTCATAGGGAAGTTGGGGGCATTTAAGTGTACTTGGAGTGGCCATCAGTCTTTTAATGTTGGCTAGTGGTCATATGTTTTTAATATTTTGGTGTAAATGACTACATTGTTCTTGTTCTTTATTTTGTGGTACTAAGACCTGGGCAGGGGCAATCCTGTATGCTTTGTTGGCCTTCGGTATTGACCATAACAAAGCTGTTTTTTAATATATCGTCAGCCTTCAGAGCACTCCTTTGCTGCAGAGTCCCACTACAACAGAGGTGCCCCACGGCTTTACTGCTGCGCTGCTGTACATTGAGAGGGGAGTGCCGACCAGAGGCAGTATCTACCTGCAGCAGCTCCCTCAACAAGTGAGGCAATAACAAGCATTGTTTCGATGCTAGCCACGTTCTTTTTTGTTTAAAGCCATCATATTGTCCATGATTCCCCACCCCCTTCAATATGGAATCAGCAAAGTAGTTACTGGGTAAGTTACACATAAAAATTACATTTTTATGATAAAATCAAATTTTATGCATACTTACCCAGTAATTACAGATGGAGTCCACCCTCCTCCCCACATATGGACTTTTAGCCTAAACAAATTTAGCTGTTGGCCCCAAAAGTGGGTGGGGCCTTGTCACCTACCTAAGAACAAAAGAACTACTACTGCTAAATTTCAAAATTCAAATTACTGTCAAGTAGAAACTCTTGGCCAAGTAATTTCTGGGTAAGTATACGTATATAGTTTCATTTTATCATAATGTAATTTTTTTCCAAGTTGAGTGATACTCAATCAGTTGGTGAACTTACCACTTTTTCTGGTAATTGAGCTCTGCTTCATATCGTATTTTTATACCATTCTCTACTCATTGTTTTTATATTCATGTTTCAAGTTTACAATATTAAGTAAATTAATTTAACACATGGGTTAAAAATTAAGGTGAAAGCTGACTTAAGTTTAAAGAGGAAGTTTCACCAAAAATCTTTAATCATCGCACAAGACTAAGTAGGGAATCATTTGCAATTAACTGAAGATATCTGAGAGTATTTGTATCTACTTACTCTAGTATTGCTTGATTACTTCTGTAGATTAAGGGCTTTGCTCTTGTTTTCTTTCAGGTTTGCTGCCCGTCAAGATCAAGATCATCCAGAAACATGGCTGTCCTCCAAAGCGCCTTGTCCTACTTGTCGATCAACATTTTGTATGTTGGATGTATGTTTGATTGGATAATGTGTACATGTAGTGATGTGCCATTTCACATACTGCACTTGACTTCAGGTTGTTTTGAGATGATAGACTGAATCACACAACTCTGTCCATCAGTTTGGAATTTTACTTATCTTTACTACTCCATGTGAAGGTCAGTCCTGTACAGATTATTTTTTTTTACCATGTACTTCTTACTTTTAATGCTCCTTTATTGTAAGAGGTAAAAAAAATTCTGAGATTATGAGAACAATATTAATTTATTCTCTTTACTATGGATGTACTTACCGTAAGCTTGGAAAATTTTGATTTTCTTTTAAATTGCTTAGCTATTCAAAGTTAATAACTCATTTTATACCCAGATGATACAAGCATGACAATCAGATCATGTGTGAGCTGGTACCCATTTGATATATACTGCACTTGAGTACATTCTTTTGACTGCCAATGATTTCAGAAAATCAAGGTAATCTGGACTGGGATGGTAGTTATCCGCTGCCCCAAGTTTTTCTAACTGGATTTTGTCTTAGAGTTTACTGATGAAGCTGGTTGCAAACCAGATATGTCATATATTGAATTTTCAATTTTGTGAAGACTTGTGTACTTTTAAAGTGCATGGTTTTGAATTTGTATTTGTATTAGGGAATTTTTGTCATTTTATTGTTTACCTGTTTACTCATTACACTATATTTTCCATATTTCTGATACATTACATTGTACATGTCATATTGCTGACACATTAAAAAAATTATTTTAACCTGCAAAATGTTTTGACAAAGGAAAACTTTTTGAGAGAATTTTGTACTTACCATATTAGTCTTTAAATGTATATACAAATGTTTTCTAAATGAATTATATAAATTTATTTGCTACACTTTTTAACCCACTAGTTGACAAATATAAAAATACTAGCAGCTGTTCCCGTCCTTCAGACATGTTATTGAACGCACATTCACTTCTAAATGGCCTGGACGTACAACTTTCCCTTGCCCATGATTCTGCATCACTGACTGGCTCAGGCACCACCAGCCGATGGCAGGCGCATACATGTTACGACAAGTTGCTTGGTAAAGCTTTTCATCAGGAGTTCCCCCTTAAACGTCCTTTGATAAAACTGATATTGATGTTAAATGCATTCGTAGTCATTTATGTTAACTCATGGTACCAAATCTGAATGCAGTAGGCCCATCTTTGACCCTTTGAGCCCTAATTCCCAAATGGGGGTTGGCTGCACCACCTGCTGCTGTCAAGGTTGAGGTATGTAAGCTACGACCCTCTTTTTCCCTGGTCAGTAAGTCGAAAGAGTGTAGGCTTCCTACCCCCTAATATTGTGGGAAACCCTTGGGCCCCCATTCCCAGCGGGTGCTGCCCCCTTACTACTGAGGGTGCCTTATGGACCCCATATTGTGGGGAACCTGTTTGTATCTATAGAAACACTGCTACATGAATGTCAACTCCAAAAGTCGTAAAAAATGAGGGGTATGAAAAAGTGGGGTAATGGCCCCCTTAGAAATGGCTCTCTAATTTCAGATTTTGACTAAAACCTTCCTTGGGGGGAGGGGAGTCTTATGGTAAAAATTTGGTAGCCCTAGCTGTGCTGTCAACTCTGAAAGTTGTAAAAAATAAGGGGGTTTTGATCCCCTTAGAAATGGCTCTCAAATTACGAATTTTGGCTAAAACCTTCCTGGGGAGGAGATGGGAGTCTACTGTAAAAGTTTGGTGGCCCTAGCTTTCATAGTCTGAGCATGCATAGTGAACAGTCAATGACAAACAGAAATTGCCTTATATATATGTAAATGAAGGGATTGTAAATCTGATCTTGAAATATTCTACTGTAAAAGTTTGGTGGCCCTAGCTTTCGTAGTCTAAGCATGCATAGCAAGCAGACTAAGACAAACAGAAATTGCCTTTTATATATACAGATGAATGGATTGTAAACCTCATCTTGAGATATATCTCAAAATAAAGGCACAGTACGGCACATGGTGAATGGTTTGGCCCTCGTCAAATTCCATGTTACCTTCATTTAAATTTAGTCTTTAGCAATCTTTTGTTGCACTGAGCTGTAGTAAATTGAACTCTTTTCATTTTTAGGTTTGCTGTTTTTGTTAGTACTTATATATGTACATACTTATTATATTTTCAATTTTGTTCTGCCCCTCCCATGTACAGTGCTTCCTACTTTTGCCAACCAAGTATAAACTATTAGACATTTTGTAAAATGGTAAAACTGTAAAGTATTTAGTTATTTTGTATTTTAGGTGAAAAATTAATAAAAGCGATTTCATATTTATATGCTTTCTACTGTCCAAAATATGTCTCTGTATTTTGTTGCCTACACATACAAGATGTTGCGTTAGATGTAGAATGCTTGATTACCTTAGTACTCTTTCAGTTGCTCAATTAACACCAAAAGGATGATATGTTGGGTGCCCTTTTCCGCTAAAATTCTTGCGTAATAAGTTCAAAGCAGGAACAGGACTTGTTGCCAAGATACTTGTCCATGTCATAGTTCAGAATGCTGAACAATGAAGATAAATAAAATATGTCCTGCAAGAATAGGTGGCAGAATGCCAAGGAGCACATTTTTCCTCTGATGCTAGGAGTCTTGAGGTATGTGATCTGCTCCTATCCATGCTCAGTTAGGGTTGAATTCTTAAGACTTCAGTATATTACTGGCTGTTCTGCTAACTACATATGGGATAATGGTGTAGCTCAGCTCAGAGACAAAGAATAGAAGTACATGAGTAATCTTTGCATTCCCTGGCCTTTACATTTTTTTTTGTTTATATGACAAAATCATTCAATAAATATCCAATGCACCGTTTTCTTGAATATGTATTTGCTTTGACAATGTTTTTTTTTATTTCCGGATAGGTAATTTTGAATTTAAAACTAGGTAGTTTTCATGTATTTTTACATAATTTACTTAACCACTAAGCTGTTGTTGTAATAGTGTGTGTTGGCAGTTTTTAAAAATTGCATTAGAGTGAGTGTTTCCTGAAGAATTCATGTGAAACAAGCCTCTCAAGAGAGCTGGCTTATATAAACCTCGCTTTTAAATGAAAAATGAAAGATACCAATTTGTAATTTTTAGATCTTGTTCAAAGTACATTTGATTAACACTTCTTACCATCAAATTAGGAACATATTTTTATATTCCACAATGATTTGTATATGCCTTGATATTTGAGTAGCATGGAAAGAATATGTATAATTTTTAAGTTGTTTCACTTTTTCTGATATTTGTACTTGTACAGACTAGCATCTCTCGTACCATTAGTATTTTAATACTCTATTAAATTTCCTAACTTTGTAAATTAGCTCACTTAAAATAGTTATTTTTGTTATTGAAAAGTATATTGCTATAACTTTTTAAGTTGAAGTTTCACTTTTTCTTGATTTTGTACTTACAGAACTAGCATCTCTCGTACCATTAGTGTAGTGTTAAATACTCTAAAGAAAATTCCCTAAACTTGGAAAATTAGCTCACTTAAAATAGTTATTTTTGTTATTGAAAATTATATTCCATACAGTGTGTTTAATTGACCAGGGCTTGACAGATTTTGCTGTAAAATCTAAATATTTTGTGCGTACATGTACTGTAATCTGCAGGTAGCCATTTAATAAAAGCATATTGATGAGGAGGGCTGTATACAAAACCAAACAAAATGAAAGGTAATGGGGGCAGTTACCATTGCTATATATTTTGGGTCCCTGCTAGATAGCAGATCAGCAATTGCGACTTCAGTTAGTCTTGGGTGTTTCTGCGAAACATTTCTCCATTATATATATCGTGGAACATTCACCAATTCTCAATTTTTTTTCATAGAGCAATATTAACCAATTACTATTTCATTTTATTTTCATGACTAAATACATTTTTTATGATAAATATTTACTAATTTTCAAATATTAATATTAATGTAAACAGCAAGATATTAATAAAATGCTACATTAAGATCGTGCAAAATCACAAACACCTTATCAGTGTGTATAAAGACCTCCGTTTTCTCTCTCTCTCTCATCTACATATCCTTTAATGAAAAAAAAAGCTAAATATCAATAAAATGTTATTTCACTTACAGAATAAACAGTATTGTATTAATCTGTTATCATTGTAATGTGTATAAAAAAAATTGTCCCGACATTTGTAATTGTAAAAAAATTATTTTCCTAATTATTTCAGTAGTAGTGAGCCTCAATCAGTTGATTCTCAGATCATAAACATTACAAATACAAATGTGGGGACGATCTTTTTTTTTTTATACACGACGATAACAGATAAAAATAATAATACGTAGTACGGTATAAATGAAGTCAGTGCAATAACATTGTAGTATTGATATTTTGTTGTGTTTACATTAATATTAATATTTGAAAAATTATTAATTTTTTATTCATTTGTATTTTTCATAGCTAATAAATCTGAGGTCTTAACAACAGGATAAATCTGGCACCAGCTGAAACTGGTTGAAAACAATCAAAGATTTTAAATGCAAGGAATCTGTGGGATCTGGCATCTGATGCGTAGTTGAGGTGGAAGCAAGTCGAGAGAGTACACTTGAATCCAGTGACACATCAGTCTTTCTTCCAACCCAGGATGAAACGTACAATGGGCGGCTAGAGGTGGACAGTCAACGTTAAGACCTCAGGTTTGTTAGCTATGAAAAATACTAATTGATTAAAAATTTGTCATTTGTTCATATGCGGAAAACATTTGGCCTTAAAAATAGGATAGACTCATACGTACTTGATGGCGTATGAGAATCCTGAACCGACTGGAGGTTCGGCGCACCCGATCATTCTTCTTGGAAATGAGATGGCTAAAGACCTAGGCCTTTGAGATGTTAGATATTTGGATATCTAATGTTCAGTCCACTGGGTTCAAATACAATGAAACATGACCAGATTCATTGCATTCATGGAAGTCTAAAAGAACTATTATCTGTTCAGACAACAAACCGTGTCTGCCACAAGAAATAGGTTTGCCACCACTTCTCACTCCCCTTGCAGGAGAGAGGCGTTTAAGCTACTGAGAAGCAGATTTGCATGTTGCATGGAACATGAAAAGTGCTGTAATAGTATGACTGCAACACTCACCTACAAGAAGTCAGTTCCAGTGAATGATGCGTCTGTTCTTCCAACTGCCTGCAGGAATGAAGAAAGGAGAAAAGGGAAGAAAAAGAGGCCAGTCAACTTCCTTGTTCCCTATTTCACACAAACAATCTTAGGCAAGATACAAACTCTCCTGCCAGGGACACTGGGTGAATCACACTTGTTAAACAGCCACCAATTGACCCTAGGAAAACTATGTCCAAGGATCTCTAAACAACGCTCTTCATGCAGAAGAAAGTGTAAGCAGTTTGAGGCAGTCATGAACCAACATTCAAATCCTATGAACAGGTAAGTACTTTAAAATGCCAGGGAGGAATATATTCCTCTGGTGTCATTCGCTTCTGCATGCACCCAATCGGTGGGAGAACTTAGCAATGAGGAGTCAGCTTGTCTAAACATCTGCAGAAAACCAAAAGGGTGTTCTAGGACACATCTTTCTTAACCTGGACTGGGTTAACATGAAGTCTATGACACCTAAGCTCTAGGACGAGATGTTCAGATGACTATGCAGTGCTTGAGAGGACCCTGAAGCTTTCTAACACTACCAAGGAAGCCTAGGTCACAAGGAAACATGCTCATAAAGTCAGTTTCCTGGGAGATGACTGATGCATGTGCTCGGAGGAGATTGAGAGAGAATACTTAGTACCAGAGTGAGGCCCCAACCCAGGAAGGTCCCAAGTAGGAGGTCCGAGTTTCCTAGCTGAACAAGACTGCTCCAAGCTCTTGAACCACACTGAAGATTCTGAGGACGAAGAAGGTTGTGTTAGGGATGAATCTCTTGTCTACTTGGCTTGGGGTTAAGTAGCTACTAAGGGAGTTGCCCTTAAATCACCCCTCTGAATTGTTTCTGTACTCGTAAGCCTCCTCCGAAGGTTGGATTGCTCATCTCGAAAAGCTTCTGGCCTCGGGGGCATGGAGTGTACAGGACAACCAAGTCCACATCAGAGTTGGAGTAGAGTACAACTTCCTCAGACTTTAGAAAATTCGAGGAAGGTAGGTGTGGGCACTCCATCATTCAGCCTCTGAGAGAATCCCCAGAGGGCAGAAGTGAGTCCTATCTTCCAACAAACAATTCGGGGACCATAAATAGAAGATTACCAGCTTCCTGTCGAAGACATGAGGTCTAGTATAGGTCTTTTCCAAGTAGACAGAAGGGATAATAGGATAACCCGAGGGGATGTCCTATGACAAAATGCTTGGCACAGATAAGTTCTAAATATCCTAGGGCTGGGTCAAAGAACTAATTTTTTTTATGTAGCAAGGAACCAATTGGTTACTCAACGGGACCTACAACTTCTTGTGGGATTCGAACCACGTTATATTGAGAAATGAATTTCTAATCACCAGAAATAAATTCCTCTGGTTCCACATTGGCAGCAGCGGGGAGCAAACTGTAGTTGCAAGCCACATATTTTTTAGAGCAATGTTGTATGGCAACTTTGAAATTATATTAAACAGTTTTGGGATGATAGTTTAAGGTATGTGTATTTGGTGTTTTAACTATTAAAATAGCTGCTGCTATCACCGAGTTGTAGCTGCCACTGCTGCTACTTACGAGCAACTGGTGTTGTCACTAAGTTACTAGAGAAGAAATGAACCTGCTACCATGAAAGAGCTGCTGCTGCATGTAGCATCAAGGAGCTTGAACTGCTGCTGTGTCTGTCACTGAGAAGCTGTAGTTAGAGCAGCTTCCACTGAGGAGCTTAAATTTGGCCCATGACCGGGCTAAATTTAAGGATGGCCAATTTAAAAGAAAAACTTAAAAAAAAACACTCATCAATGGAAAGAGGAAGATATGTATATTCACATGGTATAAGAAAAAAAATTATAAAAAAATTTCTGTGCTGCCCACGGTTAGTTGTAAATGAATGTCCCACCCCTTGCTGACCTCTTTTCCCAATGACAGTCGTAAAAAATAAGCTAATTTTACAGTTTTAAGCATTCTTTCTACTATTTTTAAAAATTTAATTTTGTCAAAATGAAATTACAGCTTAAACAATATCATAAAAGATAAGAAATAAAGCCTGGACAAATTCATAGCATATTTATTGTAAAATATTACGACACATATTTGGATGGGAATTTAAGACCACCTTCCCTGTTACCACATAGAGCAAGACTGTGGACTTCTCAGCTCACTGTCACACTTATATGGTGATCTGAAGAGCTGCCAATAGTGATATATGGAACTAGGAACATTTTTCCCGCAAAATTTTTTCAAACTGTATGGCGCCAAATCTTGATCACATATCTACGAGACCCGTTCACTGCCCTGAAGCTATATGTATTTGTATATATATCATCCCTGGTCTGTGGGGGTTAATGATGCTGCATTTACCCTGTCAAGGAGCAGGATGCTGCTGCAACTACCTCACTAAGGAATTAAATGCTACTGCAGCTACCACATACAAGCTGCTGCCTCTGCAATTACAACCAAGAAGCAGCAACTAGATCTTGATCTGCTGCTGCAGCCTGTACCAGCAACCAGGAGCTGTAGCTACCCTGCCAAGGATCTGAATGCCACTTAACCTGCACCACTGAGGAGCCAATTGCCAGTGGCTAATTCATTGGAGAACTGAATCCTGTTGCAGCACTCCACAGAGTAGCTGAATGCCACTGTAGCATCTGCGCAAAGGAATTATAACACTGCAATTGGACCGCACTGGAAGCTAGATTGATCTGCTGTAGCAGCCTATGTGAGCAAGCAGGAGATACCACTGCAATCTCTCTCTCTCTCTCCCAGGTTAGCCAGGTCTTGCTGTAGCAATCACAGATGATCTGGAGCTTCCAGTGCAGCAAGAACCAACAAAGCAGTGCATTCCTATCCAGGGGCTGAATATTGCTGCAATACCCCACCCCACCAAGGAACTGATTGCCACTACATACTCCCCTCCGATGGCTTGATTGCAACTGCAGTAACCACAGATAGACGAGGAGTATAGCTGCAAATAAAACCAACAAGGATGAGCTAGGTCTTACCTACTGCTGCAGCCTACACCAATAGTTGAGAGTAGCTGCTGCAGCCACTCCACCCAGGAACTAAATGCTGTGGCAGCTATGCTGGCCATAAGTTAAGTTACATACTACCGTGGGTACTCCACCAAGGAGCTGGGTGTTGCTGCAGCTACCACAGATATGCTGAAGGTGCCACTATAATTAGAACCGAGGAGTAGAGTATCATCTAATGCAACAGCCTGCACTAACCAGCAAGAGCAGATGCTATAGCTACCATGCTAAGGAGCTGAATGCCACTGCAACAACCAGACCAACTGGAGCTTCTAGTGTTGTTAGAAACAAAGAGGAGCCATGCATCTGATGCCCAGCCCCCATCCCTTATGACGTTTCTGATTTGATGTTGATTAGCTAACCACAGGGCAGGAATATTGCACTCATCAGTGTCTCTCAAAACATCATGCAGTGAGGATCTCCGCTCTCACCTCTTCTGACAAAAAGTCTTTCAAAAGTTGTTACTTTAATTACACCTAACTTTCGCCCGAAGAAAAGTAGTGTTTCCCAATTTCCTCACTACACATTGTCAAGCCAATGATTTAAGGATTTGAGTGATATATGAAGTGTGTGCTTCAGTAAACTTAATGCTAAAATATGTATAGTGAAATAAACATGAAATTTAAAGATAAAATACATTCTTTCATTCCTTACACGACATTGCATGCGTTCATCATTTATTGTCTTGTGTTCCATACAATAGCGTAGCTTAAATGCCATGGATGACAATGCTCCCAAAAAATTATAGGTAGGGCTATCAATGTGAAAATAACAAGCCAAAGATTAAGAATATTAATTTCTCACCTTTGAGCTGGAGCTACCTCTTCAGTTAGAACCATCAAGAAACTAGTTTAATCTGCTGCTGCTTCAGTCTGCACCAAAAAGCATGAGCAGCTATTTCAGCTAACCCACTGAGGAGCTGAAAGCTGCTACAGCCACACTATCAGCACTAAGTGCTACCCTGGCAAGGAGCTGAATGCCACTGCAGCTTCCTTCCAATAAGCCGAATGCTAATGCAACTATATACCAACAGTTACCCAGTTGAAGGGCTAAATGCCGTATGAGATAAAGCTTGATCTGATGCTGCAACCTACTAAGAAAGCAGGGAAACTGCCCCACCAAGGAGGTGAAGGCTGCTGCCACTGCAGTTCAAACCAACAAGACGCTACAGCTTGATCTGCTGCTACGGCCTATAACAAGTTTTAAGATTTGGCTGCAGCTAACCTGCCAAGGAGCTGAATGTCACTTCATCTACCCTGCCAAGAAGTTTAATGCCTCTGCTATGACCTCTGATGAGTTGGAGCAGCCACTGCAGTTAGAACCAACAAGGCATAGCCATTTTGATTGGCTGCTCTGGCCTACACCACCAGTTGGAAGCTTGCCCTGCAGCTACCCAGTTCGGAAGCTGAATGCTGCTGCAGTAACCACAGATGAGCTAGAGCTTCAGCTGCTGCTGTAGCCTACACTAGCAGTTCGAGGTTTCCATGGCAGCCCTATCCAGAAGCTGAATGCCACTTTAGCTACCCTACCAAGGAGCTGACTGCTACTGTAGCTACATTGCCAATGAGCAGAGCTAGAGTTTAACCTGCTGCTGCAACCTGCACCAAGGAGCTGAATTCTGTTGCAGCAACTACAAATAAGCTGAAGCAGCTTATGCAGTTAGAATAAATAAGAAAAAAATAAAAATGAAAAATTTGTAATCAATTTGTATTTTTCATAGCTAACAAACCTGAGGTCTTAACAATACAATAAATCTTAGCGCGCCAGCTGGAAACCGGTTAAAACAATCAAAGATTGTTTAGAAAGGAATCTGTGAGATCTGGCAACTCCTACTCTTCTTCATTTTGCACTATTAGGCACGAAATACTTCAGCTACCCTGTTGAACAGCCACATGGTGCTGCAGCTATCCTACTGAGGAACTGGTACACAAAGTTGGATCAAGGATGTATGGTCTTAACTGTAGTTAACTCCAAGGATTTTTGGAGTTGCTGACGTGGTTACATTCAAGGAGTTGCATCTGCTGATGGAGGTAACACATGAGCTAGAACTGCCAATGCATGTATAGTACTCGCAGAGCTGAAGCTACCAGTACGACTAGCAATGTTGAGATTGTGCCAACAGTGTGTAACTACCACTGCCGAGATGGAGCCAATCACCAAGAAGCTTAAGCTGCAAATAGTAAGTAGGAGCTACTGATGCAGCTACCAATAAGAACCTGGTACCAATACACTTACGACTAAGAACTTGTAGCTAGATGCCACTGTAGTTATCACTGACATAGTATTGGATTTGCATCTGCAGCTCAAACTGAAGAGATCAAATCACTGCTTCAGCTTGCATCAAGAAGCTTCGAGTTCCTCCGGCTAGCAAAAGGCAGCTAGAATTTCCTTCGGCACCACAAAGGATATCGTGATGCCAGAGGCTACACTGATTACCTGTAGCTGCCACCAAGGCTCTGGAGCTGATGCTCAGGCTGTCACAGAATATCAAAACTGCCTCTGCAGATAACACTATGATGCCAAAGGTGTAGTTGCCACCAACTGTTATGTATGATTAGCAAATTGTGTGCTTACTGATATGAAGTTGTGGATACTGGTGAGGAACTGCCACTGCAGCCACTAATAGCATAACTTGCTACTGTGGTTAATGCTGCAGCACTACTGTTGAGGAGCTACCACTGCTGTAGCTACCTTTGAGGATCTGCAACAACTGAAGACTTGTAATCATGCTGCAGCTACTGCCTAAGGTTTTGGATGAACTGCTAGTGCATCTAATGGCATAAGCTTTGGCTGCAGCTACTGGCAAGTGTTATCAAATTGAAACTGATGCTGCAGCTTCTTCCATTACTAGTGTGCTGCCGCTTCTGTAACAGCTGCTAAGAAGCTTCTGGCACTGCTCATGTTGAAGTAGCTGCTGTTGGAGGCCTATTGACATTATAGCAGTTTCTGCACAAGGTATCATTTAGGAGTTGAAGCTGCCAATGATGCTCTCCTTATCTGCCTTTGATGCTTAAGCATATATCACACATGAGCTGGGGCAGCCTCTGGTACTATAAAGAAATGCAGTCATATACAAAATTATAGGAAATATGAGCATAGTTTAGCAACTGAGAGAGTGCAAGTCAGGATATGTTCAGTTTGTCAGAATGTTAGGCTTCGATGGTATGGACACCTGTTACAAAGGGAGGAACGTCATGCTGGAAGATATACGATGGAAATGGAAGTGCGGGGTAGAAGGAAGAAGGGAAGACCAAGAAAGAGATGGCGTGATTGTGTAGGGAAAGATATGGTATTGAAAGGTCTAAATGAGAACGAGGCACAGGACAGAAATCGATGGAGAAGACTCATTCGCAATGGCGACCCCATATAAAAATGGGTTTAAGCTAGTAAGAAGAAGTTAGACCAACAGGGGGAATATCACTTATATTTCTGGATATGCTAGCTACACGGGGACACTAGACTGTAATCATTAAAGAAATCATTTTGAGACCGATGGTACATTCCATCAAGATGATTAGCAACCTGATACAAAGCTGGAAATAATTGTTTTACCCTGGAATCGAACTGACAGTATCACAGGATTATCAAAACTTCGGCATGCCAAGAGAAATTTATTTTTAAAGTGATACCTCTGGTTCTTTATTATCCTAAGTACATTACTGCATCCCAAAGATTTAAAGCCAAATAAACTTTTCTTGATTCACATAAACATTTTAAAAGAACCACTTATATAGACAGCATTACATAAAATTCAAAATGCTTATACATTATTGACTTTCAGAAGTGTCAATGTAATCTTAAACTAATGTAGACAGTTGACTAGATATTTATTTCACTGACTAGATGTTAATTTAAGTTACTCAACATTAGCACAATTACAATACAAAAAATATCACTGATCTTTTAGAATACTGTGTTTCTTGCACCCTATTTTCCCCTTTGTAATGCTTAAAAGGAACCTGACTAGAATACATCACAACTAATGTTAATTATAGTAACTATACTACTACTACTACTACAGAGATAAACGCCAGACATCATACATACTGATAATTGACATAAAGAAGCATGTTAAAGCTGTAAATTATTTACCTTAATGAAGTTGAATGATGACTTTATCATTAAAATTTAACCATCAACAAAAAACTATATGATGTCCACATACCCCATACAAAACACATGTTAAAAATCCAGCACTTAAAACTTTCAATTTTGGCTATATTGACATATTAAAAATGAACTTTATGAACATATTCAACACAATGACAATAAAATACAAATGGTATAATGCAAACTTTCCTTCTACTTAGCAAATTGTAACTTATGATGGCACTGACATTATTGGGCTATGAGTTTTGCGCAGTCAGTCTTACTTTGTAGCAGAATACAAGATCTCATCATTAGAAAGTGTCTATTATAAAAGCTAACCCATTATATTACGATTATTACGTAATTGTTCAACTAGTATGGGAGACCCTGCTCCATGGGTTATTGGTACAGTTTGTATACAAAACATGCTTCAAACTTTGCAATTGCAAATATTCTAATTGACTTAATACACTGGTAAACCAATAAAAAAACTTCAGGCATCCAAGAAAGACAGCAGTTCTGTGTAAGTCCAATGTTACTGGACCTTCATTGTTTATTCCTTGTGGGACCCCTGTCCATGAAGGCATAAAGGGAAAAGAAGATGCTGACAAGCACCAGAAGTGGCAACCACTATGAACAGATCACAAATGACCATTCCCAATATTAACTGTTCAAAAAAGTTTAAAACTCATCTACTTTACTAGCTGGCAAAACTTTTGGAATACATGTGATCACAATAGATCAAACCAATCATGGCATTATGATATTCTTCAAAACAAAAGTGTCATGTTGATGCAATTCTATACTAACTTCATATTAGTAAACTGATCAGTTAACCCATTAACTACACCAACACACAAGTCCCAATCTTTATATTCAGAGAAGGCAGGTAAAAACTTAAGAGTTAAAAAAATTGTACTTTCACAGCAAATGTCAAGTATGGGAAGATATTCAATTAAGGAAAAACCAGTCTTCTATATTTTACACTTAACCAATTATCAAATTTATAAAGAACTGCAAATAACACTTAACCAATTATCAAATAATAATTTGAATTTTAGTACAAGTATAAAAAAATAACGCATTACCCCAGCCCTATGAAAGTCATGATATGTTATAGTCATGTTTTGAATGTGGTCTGGAACTGCCTAATAATTAATGTACCCAAACTCAAAAAATATATCAATTGCCTACTATAACTTAAAACAAAAATTGAACTGGTTTATACACCACAATTCCAATCTATTGAGGCAAGTGTTTAAACTATTCTTGTGTATAAAAAAAACAAAGCTGAAATTGCTCAACATTCTACTATTTTTCAACCTTTCGTTAAAATAAAGTCAGCAAAGGTGAGCACAAAGACCTACCTATTGGGTAATGATATGTAGGTAACACTAAGATTTGGATGGTCAACCTGAAATCAATTGTACTAGTAGCTTAAGGCTTTGAAGATGCATTTCTTACAAAATGTCCTTTAGGTATTTATCACTACTTAATGTAAAATTTAAGTTTTACAGTGGGAAGGGAATAATGATTTCCCATCTTTGGATATTGGAATTTTGCAAATTTTAGTAGATGGTTCTGATACCTGATGCATGAAGACCCTGTGCATCTACTGAGTTACTTAATTAGTACTGTCTTGTTTCTTCATTCCTAGAGAAACCCCTGATAAATCTATCCTGCAATCCTATGGTTAACTATTTCTTGATAGAAAATAAAATTGCAAAGAAAATGAAAAGCAAAATTCATTTTTTGATAGCTTTCTCTCACACACTCACTTATTATTCCATCTCATGTCAATCTGTCATCTGCATGTACGTATATATCTTAGGTTTCTTAAATATACAGCTGTTCAATATGAACAACCATACAAATTAATATAACTGACTGTATATTATGTATCACAGTTCTAAGAACTTTTTTGTAAAAATTAGTTGCATAATTGTGCTATATCACAGATCAAGAACTGATAAACTAGCTGCATAGATATGAAAAGACTACAAATTTCATTTGTATAAATACATTTTAAATCTGATACTCTCTTTGAACTGTATGGAAGCACTAAAGAATGACTAAAATATGAAAATTATTTAGGAAAGCACAACTTCTGTATGTGATGCTGTGCAATAATTATCTATTTATTTTGGAAGTCATTGTAAAATTTCAATCTTTACACAGAAGTTAAATTTTGAGCTAATATACTTCCCAGATTTAATCGGCAAAAATTATTACTGATTTGTTAGGTAACAATTTCAAACCTTATGTCTTCATACAGTTACAATTTACTGTACTTTGTACTTTGCATAAAGTATAGCTGCTGTGCTAATAACTTTCATTGTAAATAACACAAACCACTGTACATTCCTCTTCAATTTAAACTGAATATTCTTGAGTTTTACAAAATCTTTATGACAGTGCTGAATTTTAAAAGCTTTCCTGTATAAAATACAGTAAAGCTATCCCTACTATTTAAACCTAAAAACACTTAGAAGCACCTAAAGTTGCACACATTTTGAGTTATTGCTAGTGTTAACATATACTAAAGCACATTCTATGCAAAATATACAAAACGAAAACCTAACTCGTGTATACTAAATTCAATAACCCCATGTTACTCTGGAATCATGGATTAATCCTTCGTAACACATATATTAACCAAAGTAAGAGTATTGTATAATAAAAACCTGAAATATTTTTGGTGACAGACTGCTACACTGCCATAGTCTCACTGGATAACTAAAATGGATTGCTCCCTAGCAAAAAAGCAACAACTTGGGAATATTTAGCGATCAATTTCCTGCCTATCTTAGAGACCAAAATTCTCACTGATGTCTTGCCTTACTTAGAAAACAGTGAATGTGAAAACTGAAATGCCAAATAATGAAAACCTACATTCAAGAGAAGTTCAACATTTGCTATTGCCATGACCTTGGCACAAAAGCCTCCATGAGCACTTCATTGAAATGATAAACTCCAAAAGCCTTCATTACAGTGGTGCAATGCTTAAAACAAGAGAAACTGAAATCCTGCAAGCTCTCGACTACAGTGTATAATAGTAATGTCACACCTTCATATTTAACATGCTGATCATGACAAAGTAAAAATATAACTAAAATACCTAAGTAAAACTACCAACACAAGACTGTAAAACTATATAAAACTAGTTTGAATACTATATTGATGTAAAATTATAGAAAACCCAAGTTACTGAATAAACGATACAAAATTTAATGCAAATTATAATGTAATTCACACATACAAGACCAATATACTCTCATATATGTATTCATAAGTCATGTGTGTTCCAGCTTCATGCAAAGGATAGTGCTTCCAGTGCTTTCAAGAGTTTGTCACATTTATTATGATCATCATTAAGTGTTTATTCCACATCAGCACTTCATCATACTGTTAAATATTGACACATCAATAAATTGGAAAATGCTATGTAATGCAGTGCTAACTATACATAGCATTGAGTCATCTATCAAATTTATTTCCTGTATGGTTGAAAATTGTGTAATTTAAATTAATCAAACCCTGATGAACTATACATTATACAATTATTATACTGTGTAAATGGTATTTCCTAAAATTCATGTGATAATTCATAATTATTTGGTAAATTCTACCATTCTAAAGATAAAAGCTAAAAATTGACAAATTGAGGATCTATACTCACCCCTAAGGCACATTTTGATTTTTTCTTACTAAAAAGCAAAACCTTTCTTCATTTAAGAATATAACTACCCCAGATGCAAGTTTGACCGTACAAGGGCTAATGCTCTTGTTCATTGACTTGATTGGTGGCTTCATCCAAAAGTTTGATTATATCCCCAATGGAATTCAAATAGAACAATGGCACCTGTTTCTGCTTCCTTGGGTCCTGAGTATAGGAAAGCTGGCGAGCATCCTGGAGGGTGGATACACCACTTAGTACCAAGATGGTCCACATACCACACTCATTACCAAACATGATGTCAGTATTAAGCCTGGAAAATGGCGACATATTAGTATACTTGGAATGACTTAAAGATACAATTGACTGAAAAAACCTGTATTAAACAGTTCGAGCTAATCACAATATTCCCTTACAAGAAATTATATGTATTTTTGCAGGTTTTCAGAATAAACATCAAATTTCTATAACTGGTTGAAGTGTTGTATGAAAAAACCTATAATGGGTAAAAATCTGACTCTTATATAAGCATTTTTTGCACAGGTACACATTTTAAAAACTATTCCAAGTCTTAAAAATGGATATGCCAGATTCAACTTAACCTGAAAAAGCAGACCATTCAAACTGAGCCTAGCACCAGGGTACCCAGCAGTGGTTAAAATTTGAGGGTAACTATTAAAGGTAAAAATATTTAATTTCCTCATTCTTTCCTAAACATCACTTGTATGTAATCAGTTAACCCACTATGCAGAGCAATTGCAACACACCAGGGAAAATACTACAGTAACCATATCATTTTTATTAATACTAAATAAAACATCCAAAGACTAGGCTACCCAACAACCCTACCATAACCCTGGCCACCATAACTTCAATTTATTTTTTTAATCCAAAGAAATATGAACTATATTCATGTCTTTTATATGTGTAGGTATATTAAAACATAAAACAGCCAAAACATATGGCAACAACAAGAAAATTATCATTAAAGAGCTCCATCACCGTAGACTAACCTAGCAAAACTACATTTTCATGATCAAGTAAATACTGTCATTAATCACAAGACATCCAAAGGTAAGTATAATTATATAATGAATGTTGTGTACATACAAGTATAACAAAACAGAAAAATAATGACCAGATTACATTGTCTCTGAGCCTGTTTTGTATTTACAGTACAGTATACAATTTTTATAACTTCCATATCATGTATCCTGAACTGTATGTACTAAAGACTAAATACTGGCTGAAAAACACGAGCTATGGCAAAAGTTGGCAACCACAGCTCCGAGAACTAGCTGCATAACTGAGGTCAATTCTGTTCAACATTCTCATTGAGCCAGTTAGTGTATACAATGCTCAGTAAGTTTTCCTGGCTGAGCAGGGATATTTTTTTTTTATCCCCCTGCAGTTTCATATTTGCTCTGCACATCCATTTGCTACTGTGCATTTTTATTCACATTTGTGCCTTTTAGTTTAATTTAGAAAATACAGGTAGTTGCAACCAGAAAGGTGTGATCAACGGCATAGTGCAAAAGAAGTGCTAATACAAGGAATTACTATATATGATAGTGTTAGCATAGCTGGACTTCTATGGACACCTGAAGAGTTGGATGATCCAGAGCTACATGGATGAGAATTATGACACAGGAGACTGGAGATTTGTGGAACTGAAGCACAGTAAAGACATGAGTGACAGGTTTTCACAGAGACCCTTTGCATTGTATGGGCTGCAGATGATAAGTGACTGGAGACTGCTACCTTACAACTTATGGTTAAAGTTGTAGGTTCCCTACACAAATACAAACCAAAATATATGACATCTTACACTGCAGCAGGAAGTGATACATACATATCCTTCTGCAAAGTTTGGAAGGGCAAAATCAAGATTTTGATAGTTATCTGCCTGCTACAGAAGGTCATCATACTGTAACTTGGATCATCACAGTGCAATGCTTATTAGAACACACAATACTGATAGCAGCACAAAGTTAATTATAAGTAATTGTTCCTGCATGGATATAAACCATTTCCTTTTATATGGACACTTCATCACACTTGCATGAACTGGCCATGCACTTAGAAACAAAGGTCTGTCACAGTAGAGATGACGATGGTTAGGGAAATTACCCCAGTCTACCCATATAATCGTCACTTTTTATTCAACTGGCAACAAGAGCAGATGTATCACTCTCCTCTCTTTTGTATGACAGTTGGATTTGGATGAGTAGCCAGCTAATTCTGTACTTTTGCTTTAATTTTGTCTTCTTTTGATTCTGTTTTTCTCTGGTGTCTTTGTTGCCTAATTTTTCTCAATGGAGATGAAACATGGGCAACACTAGGTGACTTAGTTGTCTGGGCAGTCACTTCATGTCTTCCACATTGGTAGAACCACACAAGCATTAACTGGAAGGAGTAGATTACTGGAAAGTAGAAAGGAAAAAAGATGTTCTCCCAATGAGGCTGTAGAGTATCAAAGTTATTATTCACTTGAGGGGGATAACCTGAAGAATATATTTTCCATTCAATGCTAAGGAAAAATATAAAGCTCAAGACATGATAATAATGACAAAAACGTAAATGTATTTGAAAGTGCTGCTATCCCCTCTCTTGGTGGCCAAAGTAGTTTTGTCTCATCCAAAGAAAATAATCTCAGAACTTTAAAGATTAGTAGTATTTCACCTACAATGTCTATCTCCTAGTGTTCAGTCCAACAAAGGGAAACAAAGATCAGTATCTCTTCCAAAGGGAACACTTATGGGGACTCCAAAGACCAAGAAGGATGCTGACAGCAGGAAGGGCAGACACTCGCAACTGGAGAAGTTCATAAAAACAATTCTTCAAGAAAGGCGATAAATGAGACTTCTCTTGACCCTTATATATACATTAACAAAGCCCCATGACTGCGCAAACTTTAAGGTCTGCCAGTTTTAAAAAAGAACAAATCAATGGAAAGGAAAAGATGTGCAAATGTTCATGGTATAAACAAAAAATTCTAAAACTATTCTGTATCTGCGCCAGGAAGTGTATATATTTCTACCCCTGTAAAAGTCCTCCTTTCTGAGATACTTGTAAAAATATGCTAATTTTAGTGACTTACACATGTTCTATCTAATAGTTTGTGTACCTTATTTTGCAGTTACCATTACAGCTGACGAAATATAAAAGATAATAACTAAAAACTGCAATAATCCCCAAGTGAATTTAGGGACACATATATATGAGATGTACTGGCATAGGGAAATGTAGTACCTTTTTGCAAGTTGTACATGTTCTGAAAGATGAGAAAAGCAGTGACAATCCCTTTGTATTTATAGATAAATATATAGTCATACCCCTACATACAAAAGTCCCTACGTACAAAAAATCCAGGTTACAAAGGCAAAGACGAAGTTTTTTTGCTTCTGTGTACGAAAATAATTCAGGTTACGAAAGGGTGTATGTACTGTAAAGTCCCAGATTCGCCTGGGCCGCCGAGAATAATTTTAAAACTCGCATGCTGCCAACTCAGTAGACTCGCCACCATCCTCCCGCTCTCCCATTGGTTCCTGAAGCTAGTCACCGCCGTAAGATCCTGCTCTCCTATTGGCAAGCATCTGTCCCATCATGCCTCTATGTAAAGGCGTTCCTTGACCATTTCGTTGCAGCAGCGTTATCGTAAACACCTGGAATTCATTCATTCACATAGATTTCGTTTGTTAACGTAAATTCGTGTTAGTGATTTCGCTTTCATTGTACTGTAAGTTACTTTATCGTGTTGTGTGTGAACTTAATTACTTAAGTTATTAGCCATGGGTCCCAAGAATGTTGCTGAAGTTCACAATAAGAAGATGCTTTCTATGGAGACGAAGATGGAGATATAATCAAGAAGTGTTAATGTTTTCTGCCATTTGTTAATGTGTTTCATAAAGTTTAGGGTTAATGTTTTCTGCCATTTTTTAATGTGTTTCGTAAAGTTAAGTGTTCATGTTTTCTGCCATTTGTCCTCCCCCTCTGTCGCCACTTTCGGACATCACCTCACTCGAAAGGTAAGGTTCCACATTTTACTACATATGTACTTACATGTATGTATAGTATTTATTGTACCCTGTACACTAATACACTTTATTTACAGGTACAGTCACGGTTAGGTTAGGTATTGAATGGTCCAAATTGTTTTATTTCATTGTTTGTGTCAATTTAGCTTTATTATAAAATTTACTGTGGTATTTTTGTAGGGTTTGGAACGATTGAGGCAATTTACATGTAAAATGTAGTTCTAGATACAAAAAAATCAGGTTACGAAGGCCGCTTCGGAACGGATTAATTTCATAACCTGAGGCACTATTGTACACAAGATGTACTGGGATTAGAAAGCGAGTCATTCTCTCAAGAAGCCTCAAAGGAGACTACGAGTATTCTCCCTCATATCCTGAGCTCAAGTGAGTGTTGCCATGGTCATTTATGGCCCATTCAAGTAATCTGAAAGCTTTCCCACAACATCCATTCAAATAACATGGTGCAAAATAATGATTATCATATGATATGCCCCACAAGTCCTCTTATGCCATTATTGCATATCATAGGATGTGTGCTACTACAAAAGGGTTAACTGCCAAACTATTTTTCTAGTATTTAAACCGAGTCTTTAAGGATGAAGGTTAATACTGTACACTGTGTGAACACTTTCGTAACATGGCAAACATGAAGCATCATGGAAGCATATTAATTAATATGAAGATACAAGTTAGCAAAACAAAAAATACTGGAACTGATGTTCTAGTTCCTGAGATATTGAATAACCAAGCTTCAATGACCATTTCTTGTAGGAATAATTAAGGGTTAACATAAAATAATGATAAAAAATTAAACAAATTAGACATACAGTGATCTACTACAAACTAAGTAAATTAACAGAAGAACAGACCACCAAAAGATTGGTGCACTTACGTGTCTCCGATAACTAGGGTCTTCTCTGGCTGGACACCATGACGCGCTTGTAGCATATAAAAGATATTCATGGAAGGTTTGCCCATGATACGTGCAGGCCGGTCCGAACACTGCTCTATACAGGCAACAAGAATGCCAGCAGCTGAAAAACAGAGGTTATTCACTGCTATGCAAAAATTAAAAGTCCTAAAATCAAAAGTTTCAGTACTCCACAGTAAACAAACTTGAATGCTATGTAAGCCCTGAATTCTACCCACCCTTAAATTTCCACTTCTTAATAACAGGGTTACTGTTCTATGATTGAGCATGCAGGAAACAGCCATTATCATCTATTCTACAGAAATTATTAATATGTATCCTTCTTTAAGTCTAGAAATGGGGCCCAGTGATCAATTTGTAGTAACTGTAATAATATCCTGCCTTTTTGGTAAAGAAAAAAAATCTTAGTCTCTGCTCTCTTCTGATACATTACTTGAAATGTTTTTTCTAGTCATTGGCCTAACATTCCAATTTTGTCCCATTAATCAGCATTTTACTATTTTCTTGTATATCTGTGTCCCATTAATCAGCATTTTACTATTTTCTTGTATATCTGATGTCTTCATGCTTTTATTTCATATCAAATAATTTAGATTCTACAAATTGTTTTTATCTGTGAATGATGATGATTCAAAATTTTGAGTTTGCAATGTTTTTGGGTAATTTATTGGTGTAATTATATGCTGTACTTTCTTGACTTTACATGTGCTTATTCCTAGAACTAAGGAACTTGGTTTTCAACTGATTTGTACAAAATATTTTCTACCTAATTCCTATTTCTTACAGCTTTTTGTAAACCAGAACATATCTTAAACATAACTTGCATTGCCTATGGAGGTATGAAAGGCACACCTACCTATTCTGGCTATGAATTTGTGTTTACAGTATCAGTATGCTTTGGCAATTAATTTAATATAGACAATTTTTAATGTCATATTGCATTCTTTACATGAGATTTTATAGTATGTAAAGGTCACTGATTTTGTATCTGAGTGGTTTTAATTAAAAAAAAAATTTAATACCTAGTCTCCTTTAGTATGGAACAGTGCTTGTGTCATGATACATTTTCTCAAATTTGCAACATTTCTTCCTCATATATCTTTTAAGAACAATTGTCATATTTTTTGTCAGTGTTTAAATCAGCCATTCATCTAGCTTTTGTTATCTTCAGCACCTGACTCAAGCCTGAAACTGCAGAACAAAACCTTATGTATTTCTAATCCTTGATCTTGGCATTCATCTACAGTAGCATTATTCAGATCTCCCAGAGTAAACCACAGACCACACAATACTAGATCTACAATAAATCCTAATAGTCTTGCCCTTTCACATGTGAAGTTCCATTCCTGCTGGGACCAAATTATAAAATGCTCTTCCTAATCCTATACAGGTTACACTCCAACTACCCTATTCTCTGTATTCCTCTTAGTTATGAGAACAAGGATTTTTAACCAAGTATCTGCTTTGGATAAGCTATTGAAATATACTAAATTTGGGTATAGTTTGGAACTGGTTTTCAGTTTCAGTTGTATTCCTGTACCTTAATTCAATTTACCAGCAATTCCATGACAGGCTGCCTCAACCACATTCTTGTCTTAACAAGTTTACCTTCTTTGAGCAAATGTATTTCCTGCAGAGTCCAACAGGGCCTCAATGAAAATTAAGACTATACCCTGTGTACTGTACAGCCTTTGAAGAACCAACTAAGGTAAATATAAACTTACGAGAGGACCAGGCAGTTCATTGAGACTGGGTCCAAGGTTTGTATTGTATTTCCACACTGTACACACTGTACAAGGCCACAAACTGGTTAACATTTTGGGCCAAAGACAGTATGAAAATAACTTTTATAGGAACAAAAAACTGTCTCACATCTAAGCCAAAATCTCTCATCAGCCACTTTTGCTATCAAGTAGGTGTTTTAATGTGAAAACTCAGTCATCATTGATGATGTCTTGTTGTTTTACATCTTGAATTTAATGTTTCAACTGGTGTCTACAGTAAGCTTTCAAAGGAAGGTAAGAATTCTTTATTACTAATGGCTGTCTGTGTGTACATAACCTAGTGCTCTCTGACATCAACAAAAATGCCCACACCGAGAAGAGGCCGGTGTGAAGCATATGCAAATGGGGCAAGTGGAATCAAAACAAACAGCAAAATTCATTCCATTTCTGGATAGCTGAAATAAGCAAAAATGTCACATAACTGAAAAGAGTATGTACCATATCAGGCTGCACTTACGTACATTTACCATACTGCCTGGATGCACACTATCAGATTAGGTGTGCATATAAATCACATTCACAAAATATATCTTACCACGTCATTAATAGAAGAGGAAAATTCCAAGCGCAGCATGTATATTGTTCTAAGGACAGGAAAAGAAAAAAGGCCACAGAAGAAAAAAAAAAAATAGAACCCCTAAACAGAGGTGTACAAAAAGTTTGCCAAATGGTCAAAATAGTACTACATAGTATATTTCTCGCAACCTTACTGCAACCTAAAATCCTCTGTATATACTTAAATCTTTTACTATCACTTTTTTCCCCATTTTGAATGTATGTTATGAAGATAATCTGCTATGAAGATTGGAATGATGTAGGCAAGAACAACAAAGGCCCTAAACTACTACACCAGGTCCTATGGCATAATCCTGGCATTGTCAAAGTATTATGTCTTTGAATTTTTTTTGTCTGTGAGCTATGTTTGTTGAATAAACTGATTAAAATAAACCAACGCTGACGTTGAGAAGGAGCAGAAGAAGCCATAATATTAGGTAAAAACACAGACAAAGACACTAAAGGAACAAAATGGGCAAAAACAGGGAAAAAGGCAAAGAGAGGAAAAAACCCAACTCTTGTCCCAAGGCGGTAAAGAAAGACTGGCGTAGATGTTCGGCGTTTGACCACTCTTCACCCGATCTACGCATGCGTTGCCAGATACCACAAGATTCCTTGCTTTCATCTACTTTTTTACCGGATCCAGCTAGGCGCTAGAAATTATCCTATTGTTAAGACCGAGGGTTTGTAGCTATGAAAAATACAAATTGTCTTAGAAAATTTTTCATTTTCTGTAACCTTTTCTCATTTTGCTTTCCTATGTCTTGAAATACTTGCTTTGTACAATCTTACATTGTTTACTAAATATAATTTTATTTTCAGTTTAATTTCACTATAAATCTTATTAACATTTTTAATTATGTATACCTGTGTATATCAAGGCCTGTAAATGGATATCAGTTTCAGTTAATTATGAAAAATAGTATCCTTTGCGATAACATAGTACACAATCTCTACATCTATCATAAATAAGAAAGGCACAATGAATGCCTGTTAACAGAGGGGTTTATGGAAGTACCAGCGTGAAATGAATTATGACAGCTATCACATAAAACAAGTGAAGCTTGAATTACAAATACAAACTGGAACAGAATCAGAAGCTTTCAGGTTCTCAAAAGCCACACACCTAACTTAAACTTGTTACAGCTATAACACAAAAGTTGAACAGCCCACAAGAACTCACCTGGTAAATGATACCTGGTCCCTACAACCTTGTACTTTTCATCTGTGTTTGTTGCCAAGAATAAGCACTCAGGATCTGCTAAGTAGCTGGTAGCACGAACCATTTTGTCATAATTGAAGTCTCTGTCAAAACCAACAGCTACTGCTCCAACCTCTGTATCAAGACCTAATGAACCATCATTTACGGCATTATATATGGAGCCCTCAATTTTCTCTGGCTGAAACACACACAAAAACATTACAAAACTCACCCTCACTTTATTCCTACACTATATTACAGGAAATACCAAACATTATTTCAGAAAAGTTTTCCTAACTTAGATTCAAAATAGCACTGTCAATACAGCTTAATGATGCTCAAATATAAATCAATATAAAATAAAACTTTTAAACATTTAATGTTGGTGCAGTTTGTCCAATAAAAACAGACAAGGTTTAGCAAACTTGTATTTACGTGAAGAACACAAAAACAGATCTTGAGAACGATAAATATCATGTGATCTACAATAGAAATAAACTGACAATTAGCTTTATAAATGCTATGAGTCAAGTATAACTGATAAAAGACATCAGTTCCCTTACCACTGTTTCAAACAGTTTCCTTATCAAATTTATAGCATTGTTGCTCATACAACATACAATCTTAAAAAACCAAAGTTTTTCCCTTTACAAATATTCATTAAGCATATGTTTGTAGATTTAGTAAAAATAATATTTTAATACTCTTCACTGTGCAAACATACTGAATTACATGGAAGCAGGACTTCTACACCATTTCACAATCACATAACAGAGACAACCAGCAGCAAAACAAAGCAAAAATGACATTTTTATAATAAAATATTTATACATAAATACTGACCCGGTAATTATATTGCTTTGAGTTTCACTCACTTGGCAGCTAAAAATTTGAAATTCCCAGATCGTGCTAATTTGTTTTGGGGTAGGTGACTTAGACCCAGCCCACTTTCAGGGAAAGAGGAACAACTTGGCAAAGAGCTCAATTTGTTCACGCCCTTGTGTCCATGCGAGGGAAGGAGGGTGGGCTTCAATTATGTAATTATATATGAAACTTAATTTTAATATAAAAATGCCATTTATATATAACTTACCCAGTAATTACACTGATAATCCCACATTGAAAGGAGGTGGAATGCATGGACATATCTACCCCAAAACATTAAGAATAGTAATGAATTTAAGACTAGAAAATATGCCAACCCTGATACAATGTGTTTTGTTTCCTTACCTGATAAGAGTCATTGCAATAAGATACTGCCTCTGGTTATTGCTCATCTTATCATAATTTAGTGATTTTTTGCAGCAAAGGTCAATTCCAATTGCTCGCAAATACAAAGAAGTTGCCCCCACCCAGGGCGCAGTACAAATACAATAAACCAGAAAAAACAACGTCACCAATACCACCAAAAGATAAAAACCACGACCCAACCAAAAAACTGGAGGGCACTCCTGGTACATAGTACCCCGAGGTTCCCATAAAAAACTTGACACAACTTTTTCAAGGCAGAGAGAAAATAAGAGGAAGGATTGTTTCCTATGCCACTTCACCCAACACCACATCAGCCAATGAAAAAGAACCAAATGTACTGCAATTATTGCATAGTTTCAATTTCCTTTAGGTAATGCGACGTAAACACAGTTGCATTTCCAGAAAGTTGCCTGTAAAATAGAAACAATAAATTTTGCTTAAATGCCAAGGAAGTAGCTACAGCAGCTCTTTTTCTTCATGAGCCGTGACTTGACAGGAAGCAAAGGCATAGTCTCCAATCAAGGAATGAGCTTCTGTGATAAGGTCCCTGATGAAGAACGCCAGAGCATTCTTTGACAGTGAATGAGATGGATTTTTAACTGAACACCACAATTCATTTGAAGGACCATGCAAACCCTCCATTCTATGGAAATATTTAAGAACTCTCGCAGGGGATAAAGCTCTCTTGTTCCTTTGGACCTACAACATCTATCAGACTTTTAATAACAAAAGAGCAGGACCAGGTCTTGGAAGGCACCTCTTTTTTTCCCAGAAACCCCCAAGGAAAGTGAACAGACAGCATCACCTTCAGAGAATCCAACTCTCTTATCCATTGCATGGATCTCACTTATTCATCTTGCAATTGCCAAGGCCACTAAATATGATATTGTTAAACTACAATAAAGTTTTGTACATACTTACCTGGCAGATATATACTTAGCTATAGTCTCCGACGTTCCCGACAGAATTTCAAATCTCGCGGCACACGCGACAGGTAGGTCAGGTGGTCTACCTTACCCGCCGCTGGGTGGCGGATGTACGAACCACTCCCGTAAGCTTGTCAGATTTTTCTCTTCCACCTGTCTCCTGAGGGGAGGCTGGGTGGGCCATTAATCGTATATATCTGCCAGGTAAGTATGTACAAAACTTTATTGTAGTTTAACAATATCATTTTTGTACATGAACTTCCCTGACAGATATATACTTAGCTGATTGGCACCCTTGGTGGAGGGTAAGAGACAGCTCAATAATACAGGTAAGACGGGAAACAACTAATGTTGTAGGATATAAAAACCTTGGTTCTCACCTTTTCAGGATGAAGACTTCATAGATACTATCTCTGAGTCTGCATTGCCTGGAGAGCTACAGCTAGGACGTGACCTGATGCTGAAAGACTCTCGGATCTACCACTGGGATATGTGATCCCCTATTGTGGTAGAATCCAAGTCGGATGCTGTTAGAGGGACCTTGTCCGCTTACCTAACAGATCCTTACCACTACCTCTGCAAGGAGCCAAAACCCACCAGACCACCTAACCAAAATACAAGGGTTAATATTACGACAAAAAGAGGTGCCTCCTGCAACCTCTTTCAGACAACCAAAAAACAACAATATAAAATATAGGGTAACATATAAAAAATTTACACAGGATAAGTTTCAGCTCCCTGCCCCAGCACCGAATCCGCCGATACGAAAGGACCCAAGGCGAAGCATTTATCATATGTGATTTTTACATCACGTAGGTAGTGGTTTGCGAAAACCGATTGGCATCTCCAAAAAGTCGCCTCCATCAAGTTCCGCACAGACATATTTTTTCTGAATGCAAGCGAAGTTGCGATGGCTCTCACCTCGTGAGCTTTCACTTTCAGTAGTCTAAAATGTTCTTCCTTACAGGCAACATGTGCCTCTGTAATAAGGCTTCTCAGAAAAAAGGAAAGAGCATTCTTCGACATGGGCCGAGTGGGGTCCTTTACGGAGCACCAAAGCACATCTTGATTAGCCTTAAGTTGTTCCTTCCTCTTAAGGAAATACTTCATAATTCTCATAGGGCAAAGAGTTCTTTCAGGCTCTTCCCCTACTAGAAAAGATAAACTACGAACTTCAAAGCTCCTGGGCCAAGGGCGTGATGGGTTTTTCATTCTTTGCAAGGAAACTTGGAAGAAACGAACACACCATAGAATCTTCCTTAAACCCTACATTGCCCTCAATAGCTTGGAGCTCACTCACTCTCTTAGCTGTAGCTAGGGCCAAAAGGAAGATAGCCTTCTTCGTCAGATCCTTGAAAGAGGCTAAGCCAGGAGGTTCGAATCTAGACGATCCAAGGAATTGTAGAACTACGTCTAGATTCCAGTTCGGTACTATATGAGGACGCTTAAAGGTTTCAAATGATCTAATAAGATCATGCAGGTCCTTATCATCGGATATATTTAAGCCTCTATGCCGAAATACCGCCGCCAACATACTGCGGTATCCCTTAATAGTTGACACAACCAGATGACATTCTTCTTTGAGGAAAATAAGGAAATCCGCAATTTGGGTCACGGAGGTACTGGAAGAGGAAATGTTCTTCCTCTTGCACCAACGTCTGAAGACATCCCACTTTGACTGGTATACACGCAAGGTGGAAGGTCTCCTCGCTCTTGCGATTGCTTTAGCAGCTGTTGCTGAAAAGCCTTCGCTCTGACCAAACTTTGGACAGTCTGAAGCCAGTCAGACTGAGAGCGAGGAGATTTTTGTGGTACCTGTCGAAGTGGGGTTGTCTGAGTAGATCGCTCCTTAGCGGGAGCGATCTTGGAAGGTCCACCAACCATTCCAGTACCTCTGTGAACCATTCTTGGGCCGGCCAAAAGGGAGCGATTAAGGTCATTCTCGTTGAATCGGACTCTACGAACTTCTTGATGGTTAGCCCCAGGATCTTGAAGGGGGGAAACGCGTAGACGTCGAGTCCGTTCCAGTCTAGAAGAAGAGCATCTATTGCTACTGCCTCTGGATCCGATATCGGAGAGCAGTAAGGATCCAGCCTCTTGTTCTTTGACGTGGCAAAGAGGTCTATGTGTGGCCTGCCCCATAACTTCCACAGGCTCTGGCATACATCCAGATGAAGGGTCCACTCTGTGGGAAGGACCTGATCTTTCCTGCTGAGGAGATCTGCTCTTACATTCCTTTCTCCCTGCACGAACCTGGTGAGAAGCTTGATTCCTCTTTCTTCTGCCCACAGAAGAAGGTCTCTTGCTGTCTCGTACAGGGAGAAGGAATGCGTCCCCCCCTGTTTCCTGATATATGCCAGAGCTGTAGTGTTGTCCGCATTGACCTGCACTACCGATCTTCTGACTTTGGGCTCGAAAGCCTTCAGAGCCAAACACACAGCCATCAACTCCTTTCTGTTGATGTGCCAGGCTACCTGGTCCCCCACCCAGGTACCTGACACTTCGCTGGTTCCCAGAGTTGCACCCCACCCCATGTCCGACGCGTCGGAGAACACCAGGTTGGGGGTCTGTGATTGAAGAGACAGTCCCTTCGCAAAGAGGTTGGGATCTGTCCACCATAAGAGATGTTTCTTGATGTCCTGGGATAACGACAGGGAGAACGTCAAATCCTGAGAACGACGACTCCAATTCCGATGAAGAAAGAATTGGAGCGGTCTCAGGTGCAACCTTCCTAGGGAAACAAATTGCTCCAGAGAGGAGAGCGTCCCCAGCAGACTCATTCACTCCCTCACTGTGCATACTTCTTTCCCTAAGAAGGTTGTTACTCTCTCGAATCCTCGGGCTATCCTTTCCTGCGAGGGAAAAGCCCGAAAACTCAGAGAGTTCATCTGTATCCCGAGATACACACACTCTTGCTCGGGAATTAGTGATGACTTCTTGACATTGACGAGAAGTCCCAACGCCTTCGTCAATTCTAAAGTTACTTGTAAGTCCTTCAAACAACGATCTTCTGAATTGGCCCTTATTAGCCAATCGTCGAGGTACATGGATATCCTCACCCCTTTCAAATGAAGCCATTGAGCCACATTCCTCAAAATCCCCGTGAACACTTGAGGGGCCGTCGAGAGGCCGAAACACAGAGCCCTGAACTGAAAAATTTTCCCCCCCCATCATGAATCTGAGAAACTTCCTCGAGGAAGGATGGATCGGTACGTGGAAGTAAGCGTCCTGTAAATCCAAGGAAACCATCCAGTCCCCTGGACGAAGTGCTGCCAGCACTGATGAAGGCGTTTCCATCGTGAACTTCTTCTTTTCTACGAAGAAGGTTCAGGGCGCTTACATCCAACACCGGTCTCCATCCCCCTGAGGACTTCGGAACTAGGAAAAGGCGGTTGTAGAAGCCCGATGAATGATGGTCTGTCACTAGTTCGATAGCCCCCTTCTCCAGCATCTGATCTACTGCTAGATGGAGAGCTTGATTCATGATGGGGTCTCTGTACCTGGCCGTCAGTTCCCTTGGGATGGTCGTCAAGGGAGGTCTTTCGACGAAAGGGATGAGGTAAACCTCTCCTCAAAATAGAAAGGGTCCAAGGATCCGCCCCTTTTTGGGCCCAGACTTCCGCAAACTCTAAGAGTCTGGCGCCCACCGTTGTTTGAAGGACTTGCAAGTTATTTGGGGCTTTAACAGACTTGGCGAAAGTCTTACCCCTTCTTGAAGGTCTACGGACCTCTAAAACGTAGAGGTTCTTGATGAAGATGCCCCTCGAAAGGGTTCTCGAACACTTGCCTTTTCCTTCTTAGCCTTGGTAGGGAAGGAAGGGCGAGGTTTTCTTGCCGACTGTGCCAAAAGGTCCTGGGTGGCTTTGGCCGAAAGTGACCTCGAAATGTCCTGCACTCGATGTTTCGGGAACAACTGAGTAGACAGAGGAGCAAACAGCAAAGAAGACCTCTGAGCATGGGAGACCGACTTCGTTAAGAAGGAACAATAAACCGACCTCTTCTTCACGATCCCGGCCCCATAAAGGGAGGCGATTTCACTCGCTCCGTCTCTTACCGACTTGTCCATACAAGACACACACATAAGATCTTCTGGCGAAATTGACTCTGGCACTTCAATTTTCTTGGCTAGGACTCCCAACGACCAATCAAGGAAGTTAAATACTTCTAGCACTCTAAACATACCTTTGAGCAAATGATCCAATTCATTCATTGCCCAAGTCGTCTTAGCAGAGTAAGGGCAGTTCTCCTTGTCGAATCTACCAGCGCCGAAAAATCCGAATCAGCCGAAGACGGTAGACCCAATCCTAAGGGCTCTCCTGTTTCGTACCAGAAACCAGCGCGTCCTGATAACTTCGAAGGAGGAAAAGCGAACATCGTTTTCCCCGCTTCTTCTTTGGAAGCCATCCAGGAACCAAAACTCCTCAGTGCCTTCTTCATTGAAAGAGTTGGCTTCATCCTCACACAAGAAGAACTCTTCGCTGTCTTCGCCGTTGAAAAAAGTGAGTGAGGAGAAGGAGGAGCCGTAGGAGTAAGGGAATCCCCAAAAACTTGTAAAAGTAGCTCTGTAAGCTTCTTGTAAGAAGAGACGGCAGCAGAAGTGTTCGGTTCCTCATCCGAACCTTCTAGGACGTCTTGTCGAGGCGAGCGCGGAAGATCCTTAGGTGACGAAGGGATCCTAGCAGGAGTTGAGCGAGAGGTTGGAGAACGCCCTCTCTTAGAAGAGTTCACATCCACTGGAGAACGATGAGAAGATCTGGGATGTCTACGATAAGACTCCCTCTTCGAGGTATCCGGAATCTCAGCCGAAGGAGAGGTAGGGCTCCTACTCCGAGAATCCTCGGAAATATCCACAGGGCGCTTACGAGGAGGCGAGCGCCTACTATACTCTATGCGCCTATCCTGAGGCGAGCGGCTGCCAGGAGAAGAGCGCCTATCGAGAGCAGAGCGCTTGCGCGGCTCTCCATACCTGTCCAGTTGCGTACGATCAACGGAAGTTCGACTGGAAGGCGAAATGCGCCTACTAGGAGAAGGCTGCTTGCGAGACTCTTGACGTCTAACAAGAGGGTAACATTCAGGAGAAGGGCGCTTCAAAACTAACGAGCGCCTACTTGGAGAAGGGCGCTTCCGGGATTCCTGGTGCCTACCAAGAGACAAACGGTCAGGAGAAGTGCGCCTAGAAGCGGGATAGCGCCTACACGGAGAAGGGCGCTTGAAAGACTCTTGTTGTCTGCCCCTAGGAGAATAATCAGGAGTATGACGCCTTAAAAGAGACGAGCGCCTACTAGGAGATCTATGTGCAGTAGGTTCTTGGCGCCTACCTTGCGGGGAGCGGCTAACAGTAGGCCGTCTATCATGCACACGACTCCTACCAGACTCTAGATGCCTGTCAGGAGAGAAGTCACGATCCGACACTCGAGGAGAGTGACATCTGGAAGAAGAACGCCTACTTGTAGAAGGGCGCCTTCTAGAATCTTGAGGCTGCTGAGGAGAAGTCTCACGCGAGGGAGTTGAAGAAATCGCGTGATGAGCAGGTGCAGTGCGCTTACCGGAAGCGGGAATCCAATCTGGAGAAAAAACTTCTTTCTCCATAGAGCGCCTTGAAATCGAAAGAGAGCCAGGCGAGCGAGGGCGCTCACGCGAGCCCCCACCTTCATACGAAACCTCCCCATATGAAGGAGAACGATCCTCTGAAGAGCGGCGCCTAGATCTCTTGATCGGAAGAGAAACGTCCTTCTTCCTACGTGATCTAACTGCTAGAGAGTCTGCTAGCGCCGTGATCTGAGCTTGAAGTCCCGCGAGTACTCTCGTAGGAGAATCTTCTTGTTCTTCCTCGGAAGCAGGCGCCGAGCGCGGAGCGCAAGAAGAAGAACGATCACAGGATTTCTTGGGTTTCTTCGCCTCCACCGACGATTCTTCCGGAAAAACCTCCGGACTAGAAGCCAAAGGACTGCAGGGAGCCTTCCAAGCCCTCTTCAACGGGCGCGACGCATCCGGGGAGTTCCAACCTCTCTTCGGAGAGGGAGACGACGAAGAGGAGAAGCATTGGCGTAGGAGCTCCTTCTTGTAGCGATCCGAGGCAGCCTGGGAGCGTACTTCAGGATCTGCCGAGGGGACGCCTGACCGGTGGGGGCTCTCCCTAGCCCTCCTGCGGCTTTCGACTTTCCTCCTCCACTGGAACTGGGAGTCTGGAAGAGGTCTAGGCCTAGAGGCACTAAGGAGCCGGTCAGACGCACCCTCCACAACACTGGGGACACTGCACTGATCACTAACACTCTCCTTACCTTCCAACTGACGAATCTTCTGATCCATAGAACGATTCGTGGCTTTCAGAGCTGCCGCCTCCGAAGGCGAATCTTCGGCTTCGGTGCGGGGAGCCGGGGCTGCAACTTGGGAAGAAGGTTCTAATTCTACGTTAGTATTATTAGGATCCACATCCAACTCACTCATTCTAGATCTGCTAGAACTTCTAGAGGAAGCCTTACGCACTCTATCACGTTCCAACTTCCTAACATAAGAAGAGAGAGCCTTATATTCTTCTTCATTCAATCCCTTACATTCACTACAAGGGTTAGCAAAAGAACATTCATTCCCCCTGCATTTCATGCAAACCGTGTGGGGGTCTACCGAAGCTTTCGGCAACCTCACCTTACATCCTTCATTCACGCAAACCCTAAACCAAACTGAAGTTTTAACTACCGAATCTAGATCAGACATCGTTAAAGAAAATCAAACTCAAAATCAAACCGGTCCACAATCAGCGTATGCCAAGCCAAACAAAGCGAATACGTCACCAAAAGAAGTCCAAATTAACTCCAGGCAAGCGAGAATCGAAAACTATCGAGAGGAACCGACAACAGTTGTTATCGTTCCCGCGACAGAGAAAAATCTGACAAGCTTACGGGAGTGGTTCGTACATCCGCCACCCAGCGGCGGGTAAGGTAGACCACCTGACCTACCTGTCGCGTGTGCCGCGAGATTTGAAATTCTGTCGGGAACGTCGGAGACTATAGCTAAGTATATATCTGTCAGGGAAGTTCATGATACAAAAATAGAATCTTTCTAGTAAAGTCCCTCAGAGAATTGAGCACAGGCTCAAATCATGGGCCAGAAAGCCATTTAAGGACTACAGTGGTCCCCCATATGTGTACCAGAACCCCCCGCCCCTTGGAATAGTTGGAACCCCTATAAAAATGCTGAAAACGGTCTATTTTGGTTGGTAAAACTCAAGAAAAACCCACTAAAAATGTTTAAACCTGGTTTTTTAATAGTTTTATCACAAAAAGTGCAGTTTATGATTTAACTGAATAAAAAAAACAGGAATTTCTGGGTACTTCTCATAGAAAAATATTGCAAATAGGCAAATTTCCCATGAATAATGGGTAGATATGGTCCAGAGAGAAATCCACAAATCCAGAGAATGTGAATAAGGGGGGCCCATTGTACTGGCCCCTGTACTATGTCCAGATTCCATGGAACTACTGATACCTCTTTCTGTTTCATGGTGTCAAACAATTATGAGAGCCGACAGATCCTGATTAGAGGTAAGGTCTAACCCTCTCTGTCTTCAGACAGAGCCTAACATGGCCCCATGAAGAACAAGTAGAGGTTAAAAGACGCTTAAACTTCTTGAGGCTCTGCAAGGAGAACGGGTGCCTGACAACCACAGGAGTCTCAGGTCTTGCAAGAAGGTCAAAAGCTGAACGAAACTGAAGACTTCTCAGATTGGTTGAGAGCCAAACTCTGACTCTCCAACAAAGGGGGCCCCAACTGAAAAACACTCCAGACTATCCCAATGACTGAATGATGGACGAGGGCTTTGCAGAGGTTCCTTAAACTTCTTATACGGCACTGGAGGCAAACAAGACATATCCACGGCATGCCTCTTAAGAGGGTGCAATTCACCCACAAAATGCCATTGGCGCCTGGGACTGGAATCGTCGGAACTTGACAAAAACTTGATAGCGTTCAGATACACCTTTCCAACGGTGCCTAGCTGCAACCTGGGAATCAGCAACAGGTTCAGCTGAGAGGGGGCGACTACCCTGGGGGCAGACCCCACTGACCTCCCTTAGGGTACCAGAGTGACTCCTTCAAGGGTTAGAGGAGTCTGTCATTGACCTTTGTCTAGCAGTGGGTGCTAATGAGCTCTCCAAAACACCTATATTTTCCATTAACACTTTCACTTAGGAGGCTATTTGAGCCATAGACTTTCTTGATTTTCACCTCAAGGCTGGTTATGGGGTTGGGTTCAGTGGCATGGAACCAGGAACAGGAGCCGCTTGCGCAGTTGAAGAATTAGGAATAGGATCCACAGAAAAAACAGGCACATTAGGATCAACATCATTATTAGCATTATCAATATCAAAAGCAGATCCCTGGCTAGCTAAAGACTTACTAATTCATCTAGCAGTTACCTTCCTCTTCTTATCCCTAGCCAGTTTGTTTAAATGTGCATTCAACATCTTCCACTTCTTACAGTCCCATTCAGTGCATCTCAATTCAAATGAACATATACTTGTCCTCCACCACTTGTGCATAAAGTATGAGAATCATAAGATTCTTAGGTCAAGCGCGTATTGCAACCTTTGCTGCAATACCTAATGCTCATTGAACTAGTGTCTGACATTCCTAAGAAGTTCACGAAATGTCACAATTGGAAATAAGGTCTAAATCAGTCAGTCACTTTTGAAAAGTCCTAATTCTATCTAATTATGCCAAGGTGGCTAACAAAGAGAATTCTCCACTAAATTGGTGAACAAATACAATCGGAATGATAGTGAATTCCGAACCAAGCTGCTGCTAATAGCTGAAGCACAACCATCAGCCAGGAGAAACAAATTCAGCTCTTTGCCAAGTTGTTCCTCTCTTTCCATGAAAGTGGGCGGCATGGTCTTTGTCACCTAACCCAAAAATAATAAGCGCAACCTGTGAATTTCAAGTTTTTAGTTGCCGAGTGAGTGAAACTCAAAGCAATGTAATTATTGGGTAAGTTGCTTATATAAAATGCTATTTTCAAAACCTGGGTAAGATTCATTCAAAGCTTTGTAAACATTGAACTGCAGTACATTTGTTTTTTACATCAGGAAGCTGTTTCTTTGTAGTGAAAACTTATCAATAGCGTTCATCAAGCTACAAGCATTGAATGACCTCAGAGGTCCCAGGGATAGGCCATTTGGTCTAAATTCTGTATTTCAGTCCATTTCATTTCATTCTATCATGCATTAATCCAAATATCAGTGAAATACACAGCAATTTTTTTAGCATAATTTTTGTTAGAAATCCAACAAAATACTGTAAATACATAACTGCAAACTGGAAAAACACTACCATGCATATTCAATTCAATAAGTATGCCCTACACCAAACCCTCTAGTCATGATACCATAAAGCTTATAAATTATAAAAATAACAACACATCAAGCCATCAGATGAAGACAGCCAGGCCTCGCCTATGCACAGTGTTCCTAGAAACAATAACATGGTCTACCTGTTTCAATGCCATGCTCAAGGATGCCCCACCACTTATACTGAGATGACCTTGATGCATCTCTCCAAGGGGAATGAGTGCCACAATCAAAATGGTATCATCAGAGGGCACTACCAGAACAGCACAATATCAGACTGACCTGTCAAGTCAGCCTGATATGAATTCCATCAAAGCACACAGGACAGCTGCTGCCTAAACATCCAAGACACACTCAATATCTCAAAAGAAAACCCCTTCCTCAACATAACATAGACACCACTCCCTCTCCCTACAACTACACATAAGGAAACATAATTAAATAACAATCACATTTCATAACACATCAACAACCATGACCCCCAGCCAGATGCACTAAAGGACCACCACCCTTCATAAGCAGTTACCTGGTTCAAGTAGGAGAGCTACCAGAGAACTTCCCTATAGAATTAAAACCACTTTCACACCAGCTACCTCTGCATGAATGCGACAATAACTCCACCTTATCTTCTGTGAGAAGAATAAAGGACTATTATTGTAAGATCGTTCTGGTTCTAGGTAGTATTTTGACTACCAGAACTCTGACCCTGGTATTTTTGCTCCCTGTATGTTGAGCACTAGTTAACTGCTACTTTGTTTAGTTCACATTCAGTTATCGGACTCCCAGAAATGAATAGACTATTAAAATTTTTGCACAATTTCAAATAAACTCAAACCAGTATTCATGACATTAAGAATATTTCTCATTATGCCATTCAGAATATTTTTAAGTTAACTTTCCTCTTATTTATGATAATGACAGCAAAATGTATTCTTTATATATTTACTGTATCAACAATAAAAGTAATTGATGAATGACCCTAGAAAGGTCATTAAATAAAAAAAAAATGACCAGCCATGGTTTGTTTGTATGGTGCTTTTACATTGCATGGAACCAGTGGTTATTCAGCAACGGGACCAACGGCTTTTCGTGACTTCCGAACCCCGTCGAGAGTGAACTTCTATCACCAGAAATACACATCTCTCACTCCTCAACGGAATGGCTGAGAATCGAACCCGCGACCACCGAGGTGGAACGCTAATACCATACCAACTACGCCGCTGAGGCGCTTCCAGCCATGGTTTGATAATACATGTAGAAGAGCTTACATGACAGACCAAATTCAACTCGTGGAGACTAAATCGTTCACATGAAAATTAAACCATTTTTGTTGAGTCTCACCATGCTGCATATAGAAGTTATCAGTTAGCTGTGAGAAATTACAATAATCCGTTAAACAAGAAATGAAGGAATTATTCAGCCTCATCTGCAGTGGACCAAACTGGTATCATCTATCTTTGGGTAGGGCTCCCCTTCCATTTCTCCACTAATAGATGATGGTAGATTGGTTACTGGCCCTAAGGAAAAAGCTGAACTACTTCGTCAGGCTTTCGAAGGTAAGCAGTCACCTGAGAATGTCCTTCTCTCTGATACTTTTCATCCTAAACCCATTCTTGCAAAATTTGCACTTTGCCTGGGGATGTTAAGAAAATTCTTGATAATCTTGATAGCTGAGGTAGAGATGATCCCGATGGTTTCTTCCCTTTGTTTTTTAAAAAGGTTTCTAGTGAGATGTCTCCCATGATTAGTAGATTCTATGGATTTTTATATCGACAAAGTATCTTTGTAGATGAGTGCAAGCTTAGTAATACAGTGCCTGATCCAAAGAATGGCATATCAGTACAATGCAGTAACTACATGCCAATTTCTATTCTCCCTGTGCTCTCCAAAGTTGCTGAAAAACTTATTTTTAAGCCTCTATATAAGTATAGTACATCACAAAGCACTTATTTATAAATTTCTGATTCTAAGAGTGGGTGGATATGTTTGAGGTTTACTTCACGATTTCCGTACAGGTAGGCAGCAACCGCTTGCTGTTCATGGGATTTTTAGCAAACCAGGACCTATTGTGTCACAGTCCCACAGGCTAGTGTTCTTGGTCTACTGTTATTTTTAATGTATACAAATGATATGGTTGTTGGCCTGGAAAACAAGATTGTTCAATATGCTAATGATGCAACACTTGTGGGTGTAGTAAAGTTTCCATTTATGATAAATGAAGTTGCCCTTGCCCTCAATCATGACATGGAGCGGATTAGTTTTCTTTGTTTGTATGGTGTTTTTACGTTGCATGGAACCAGTGGTTATTCAGCAACGGGACTAACGGCTTTATGTGACTTCCGAAACACATTGAGAGTGAACTTCTATCACCATAAATACACATCTCTCACACCTCAATGGAATGCCAGAGAATCAAATTCACGACCACCAAGGTGGCTGGAGCGGATTAGTGAACTGTGTAGTCGGTGGGGTATAAGGCTAAACTCCAATAAGACAAAAACACTGTTGATTAGCGGATCTTGTATAGAGTTTCCACCCCATCCTCCCTTTTAGGTGGATGGGACTCTGCTGAATGAGGCAAAACCTTTAACTACTATTCTAAGCCTAACTTTTGACATTTTCTTTTGAGAAACATCTAATGAAAGAGTCAGTATATTGTACAAAATGCCTCATATTTAGAACAGTGATAACATCAATGCAACCTGTTTTAGATCTTTTGTCCTTCCTTTACTATAATACTGTTTTCTGGTATGGATGTTTGTTTCTGCTAGAGATTAATCTCTTTTAGACAGAGTTGTTCATGCTGGTATGTTTCCATTTCCTAATATTATCAGTTATGACTTGGACCATCGAAAAACGGTCTCTTGATTGTCAAATTTTCATGAGTTTTATTTTAAAAGAGACCTTTCACATTCACAGTTGATAACCAGATTTGCTGAACAGCAGCACCAACATGCAGTAAATGTGCCTTGCTTTAGAACTTCTTGGTTTCAGAGGTTCTTTATTCCTCATACCATTGGACTGTGGAACCGTTTCCCTGAAGATTTTGTGCAATGGGAACTTCAAAAGTTCGAGCAAAGATGCAATGCCTTTAGTACTCCCCTAATGTTATTCTCCTTGCAAGTTAATAGTACATTACTATCTCTTAATGTATTAAATTATTAACTGTTTCTTCTTTATTAAATGAGACCTCTTTTTATATTTCCCTTTACCTTCTCTTCTTTCTAATGAACACCATACTCTTAGGAAGCTTGAATTTAAAGTCAATGGCCCCTGTGGGCTTGTTCCATATCAGCTGGGTTCATCTTCATAATAATAATAATATAACTAGTGTGAAATTTAATTTAAAAAGGTACTAAAAGATTTTAAAAATATAGGTCTCCATACCGTAGTATCCTAGCTACTGCTCTCACGAACTTTTTTCTTCTGTGGATCATACTGCAAAATCATATTTGTCAAATGTTGTTCAATTCCTTGTAGTAGTACTTCCTTTTAACTGGTATTTCCATACCACCTCCAAATAGATCTCTCTTAGTTGGGCAAAGTGCTCTTTTACAAATACTATTGGGATGAACACCAAAAACAGTACACTTTGAAGTGAATAATGGTACCCTTCTACATTGTTCTTGGTGCAAGGAAGATCTTGTAAAGGGAATAGGGGTGCTTTCTCCGTCAGCGATTACCTCTGCCTCTATCACTACCACTATAACATGCTTTAATCAACCACACCATCCATCAGAAGTAATGAAACAACAGGAAACACCTAACCTTAATACTAAATTCAATATCTGTGATATCTTTCCCTAAAACCGCACTCAACCACCTTTCAGTAAATGCTTTGAGATAAGTAAAAGTAAAAAAAGGCATGCTGAAAGAGATGCATTTGGAAAATGATTGCAAACACAATTCATATGAGCTTTTTCAAAATCGGTCATGTTGCCCTGAAAGTTTAAATTGGGAAGTAATTCCTAAAGTTTGTAAAAAGTCAATTGTATGTTTCTTCCATCTTGTCTTGGAGGAAGACAAATACCCTTGGTATACTGACTATCTGAATATGTAATGTAAATAGCTGATGATATATTTTAGGTAAACACTCAAAAGTTAAGTCATCAACCAAATGTGTTGAAGTCATCAAATAATTGTCCTTTATCCAATGCAAAGATGAGTAATCTGCTTTCATCAATTTCACCACTATGTATTGAACTGTAGAAAGACTTCACAACTGTCAAACAACCTAAATTCATCAGGGAATTTAACGCCACTTCTACTTACAGGAAGTGGGGGAACAGCTTCATTCAACTAATGTGCAATTTCTGTATGTCCTGACTTCAGCATGCAAGAGAGGTAACCTAACTTTCTTCTTCACCTAAGGATGCAATAATTGCTGCAACAAATGATCAAAAAGTTTCTTGCCTTCAGTGCAGTAGCCTTCAACTCCATTAAGGTCTCACAAATTTTTGGTTTCGTAACATGAACTGTGATGATGTTCATCAACACACTTCACTAAGGTGTATAGTTATTTTTTTCTGTTAATGTATGTAGGTATGCTTTGCAACTCTTCACTGCACACTAACAATAAATTTTTGATTCATCAGCGTTTGTTTTCGGTCTTTCTTTCATCCACCACATCAAATTGTATAATTTCAATTTCCTAAATACAGGCAGTCCCCGGGTTACGACGGGGGTTCCGTTCTTGAGACGCGTCGTAAACCGAAAATCGTCGTAAGCCGGAACGACGCTTGGAAATATGTCTTAAACTAATAAAAAAGTTATAAAAACCTTACTTGTAATCCTTTGGTTACACTACATGTTGTTTCCTGTAGTTTTATGTACAACCTGGAGTTATTTTCATAAAAGAATGCTGGTTCTTGAAGGTAAAAACTATTGTAATCCTCAGGTGACACTACATTCTTGAAGTTTTATGTACAACCTGGAGTGATTTTGCCAAATCTTGAGGGCTACAAGAACAGCTGATTACTATTTACGTATCATATAGACTAATTAAAGTAAACGTATCTTTAAATAGGCTTATATTATTAGTATCAACAAAACATTTACTGGCATGAGTTTTTGGATAGTACTTGGAATTTGTGTTGTAATCTAACCAGAAACTTCGTTTTGTTATTATTACTGGAAACAAGCAATGATTTTTTCATTATTTGCGTTTTGGACTGTTATATGTAAACTTTGCACACAGCAAGCTAGTATGTATTCATTCGCTCGGAAACTAGTTCCGCATATGAGGCGTCACTAAAAAACATCGAAAAATACGACATAAAAAGTGTCGAAAATCATCATAACCTCAAAATTTTTGTTGTAATCTAACCAGAAACTTATTTTTAATAATATACTGTGCTAAACTATAAAGGATTTTTATCATAGTATGCGTTTTTAAAAGCGTCGTTAACTCGGAGCGTCGGAAGCGTCAGCGTCGTAACCTTGGAACAAGCGCCGTAACCCACGACGGATTTTTCCATTGAATATTTAAGAAAAAGCGTCGTAACCTCGGAACGTCGTAAGCCGGAACCGTCGTAACCCGGGGACCGCGTGTAAGGGAATTGCCCTAAATGCTCTCTTAAATAAACTATTTGTTTATTCTGGTTAAATTACCAGGTGTTAAAGAAAATGAATTTCAATTTACTACCAGGAAAGAAATTACCAAAATAAAAAAAAACCATGAGTCTGCATACCAGCAAATTATCTCTCCACAATAGAAATAGGAATTATTTGAATAATAAACATTGTAATAAATTAAAACTGCTGATGCAGTCCTAATTTTCCATATTATTTAAGCCAACAAACATTGATTAACCATGAAATACTTACTGCACTGAAGAGACTCATGTATTACCAATCCAAAAGTTCTTCACTCTTCTAATCATTGCTCTTTCCTGCAGTCAACACTTATTTCCATTCCTTTTCTCTGGCTTAAAACCAAAAGCCTTGGCAATTTTTAAAACAGAGAATACACCTTACCACTTTCAACTCAACCAGATAGAGAACTGATATATGAAATATAAAAAACAATACATATAATTTTTATAAGAACCACAGAATAGTATAGACAGTACACAGACAAACTAACATCAAAGAAAGAGGAGTGCAGAGTTTGACCTAAAGATACTTCGCACAGATTGGCTACATGCACAGGAGTACTGGTGTGCTATTGGTTAGCCCCTAATAACCTCATGCAACTTTCATCTCCAACACCCATGCTCAAAGAGGTGGCACTTGACTTTTGCTGCCAAAATTTACACACTCCTAGATCAATCTTCACAAACCCAAGATGTAATTTTTGTATAAGGATCTTTTACCTTAATTGCAGTCAACATTTTGCAGTAAAAAAGTTTGAATCTGTTAGAGGAACAGTTAAAACACCACATGCAAAGCATCAAGGATGGCACTTGGCTTTGTTTTGCTTCTGATCACCTAAATTATGCCTTGCAGGCATAACTAGACAAAATTAATACATTATTATATAAAGATAAAAATATATAATGAGATGAAAAGAGAACACCTAGATGGTATCAAACTTACTCCAACTCCAGTAGTTCGAACTCCAACTTTGTTCATTTCTTCTGCAAGACCTGGTGAACCAATCACATAAACCTTCTTCTGGAAACCGATTTCCTTTAAATACTGAGCAAGAATAAATGGAGCACTAAGAATGTGATCCTGTAAAGAGAAAATAGTACCTGTAACTGTACTAACTGCAGAAATCAAACAATGACTAATAAAAAAAAATATAACAAACACAATTATAAAGGGGAAAATTTTAGTGTCTTTACAGTATTGTTAAGTAGATCATTAACAGAATACAAACCATAGAGGGTCAAATTCTTACTCCAAACTTGAAAACAAGTGATTTCTGTCCAAATCAGAACCTTTTTCAACATCTTACACAGGTCTTCTTATAATTAATATTATGCAGAACATGTTTTTCATAAGACTTCACTGATATTTAAAAAATATCAGACACTTGAAAACCCAGTTGTAACAATTATATGTACGTAGTCCCTACTACAAAGAAACAGCCCATATTGAGAGACAATGTGACTTGAGCCATAAATCCTCACTTCCTGCAATCATACAAATTATTTGATGGGCTAAAGAACAGACACTCTAGTGTAAAAATAAAATTGTTTAATAAATTTTAATTTAGCTACAATATAACATCCTTAAGTTCACTGTGAGACTGATTAACCAAAAGATATAAATCTTTTAATCAATTTGTATTTTTCATAGCGAACAAACCTTCGATTCTTAACAATAGGATAATCTTCTTGTGCCAGCTGGAAACCAGTTAAAAACAATCAAAGACTGTAAAGCAAAGGATCTGTGGCATCTGGCAACTCGTACGTATATAAGGCGGAAGCTGGTCACCGATCGGGTATAGAACCCCGTGACGCATCAGTCTTTCTGGGAGAAAGAGAGAGGGGTGGCTAAAATTACAACCTCAGGTTTGTTAGCTATGAAAAATACAAACTGATTTTAAAAATTTTCATTCGTTCATACGCGGAACAAACCTTCGGTCTTAACAATAGGATAGGCTTATACTTGGAGATACAAGTACCCTAAACCAGCTGGGAGTTTATCCCATCTGACCACCCTTCCTAGTAGAACGAGTTCTAAAGAAGGGGATCCAAGCCCGTGAGAGAATAGACAATCAGATATCCAAAAACAGAGCATTCTGGGTTAAACCACAATGATATATGACAGGATTCATTGCATTCCAGGAAGATACAGAAAATTCTGCCTGTTCAAGCAACAAACCATGCAAGCCACAGGGGTTTGTCACCACTCCTCACTTCCCTTGCCAAAGAGAGAGGTAGTCACTACTGAATAGCAGATTTGTCTATTGTATATTAACAATACAAAACCTAGGATGAAACGTAAGAGGGGTGGCTAGAAGTAGGCAGTCAATGTTAAGACCTCAGGTTTGTTAGCTATGAAAAATACAAATCAATTGAAAATTTGTCATTTGTTCATGCGCGGAACAAACCTTCGATCTTAACAATAGGATAGACTTACATTTGGAGGGAGGTACAAGAATCCTGAACCAACTGGAGGTTCGGCACGCCTGATCATTCTTCTTAGAAATAAGAATTCTAAAGAAGAGGACCTAAGTTTTCGAGATGTTAGATATGTGGATATCTAACACTAAGTCCACTGGGTTTAAATACAATTAAACATGTCCGGATTCATTGCATATGTACATGGAAAAGTAAAAAAAAACTATATCTATTCAAGCAATAAACAATGTTAGCAACAAATCATGTTAGCCACACTCCTCACTCCCCTTGCTGAAGAGAGGAGTTGAAACTACTGAGAAGCAGATTTGTATGTTGCATGGAACATAAAAAGTGCTGTAACAGTATGCCTGCGACGCTCATCTACATCAAGCCAGCTCCAGTGCATGATGTGTCTATTCTTCAAACTGCCCGTAAGTATGAATAAATGAGAAAAAGGAAAGAGACCAGTCATCTCACTCATTCCTTACTCCACGCAATCATCTTAGGCAAGATACAAACTGTACAGCCAGGGGCACTGGACGAGTCACACTTGTTGAACAGCCACCATTGGACCCAAGGAAAAAATGTCTAAGGATCTGTGGGCAGCATTCTTCAGGTAGAAGATAGTGAAAGTGGTTTGATGCAGTCAGGAACCAGCATTCAAAATCCAATGAACATATAAGTTCTTCTAAATTGCCAGGGAGGAACCTAATCCTCTGGTGTCATGTGCTTCTGCATGCACCTAATTGGTGACAGAACTTGACAATGAGGAGTAGACTTGCCTAATCACCTAGTGTAGTAAAACAAAAGGGTATTCTAGGATACCTCTTTCTTGACCTGGCTTGTGTTAACAAAGTCTACAACATCCAAACTCTAGGTAACAAGACCTTCAGATAACAACACAGTGCTTTGATGGGTCAAAGCAGAAACTCTTGAAGGTTACTGATAAACTCCACACCATAAGGAATGGGAGAGGAGGCAAAGCTGTCATCGTAAACCGTGGGAATCTGGGTCTTAGCCACAAATTCTGGGGGAAATTCGAAAGCTACTGACCCCAAACCATTGCAAGCCTACATCAAGCCTGACCCTGAAGCTCTCCAATTCTTTCAAGAAAGCCACAGTCAGAAGGAAAACAAGTTTCTAAAGTTTCCTGTAAGACAATTGATGTTTGTTTGTATGGTGTTTTTACGTTGCATGGAACCAGTTGTTATTCAGCAACGGGACCAACGGCTTTACGTGACTTCCGAACCACGTCGAGAGTGAATTCTATCACCAGAAATACACATCTCTCACTCCTCAATGGAATGGCCGAGAATCGAACCCGCAACCACCGAGGTGAGAAGCAGACACCAAACCAACCACGCCACTGAGGCGCAAGAGACAATTGATGCATAGGCTCAAAGGAGTTTGAGAGAGACTACTCAGTACCAGAGGAAGGTCCCACGTAGGAGGACTGAGTTTCCTAGGCAAACAAGACCACTCAAAGCTCTTGAACCACATAGCGAATCCTCAGGGCGTAGTGACGTCCACGTCCTTCAGATGAAGTAATCACAAGTCAGCCCTGTAGCTCCTCACCAGTATCAACAGAAAGAACTTCCTCTGTTTTGAAAAATATCCAGAAAAATATCACAGCAGCAGACGGCTCATCTTGTATACGGCTGATGAAGATCCTCGCAAGTACTAGCCTCACATCTGAGTTGCTACTCTGCAGGAAAGATCTCTCTCTTAAAAGAGATAGTACTGAAGAGACTCCAGACATGAAGAGATAAAAATCCTAGTGATTGGTGACATTTTTTCACATGAGACTAGCAAAGAAGGTTGTGCTAAGGCGGAATCTCTCTCTTGGCCATGTCCACTTAGTTTGGAGCCACAAGGAACTACTAGGGTCTGCCTAAGAATTTGGAGCCTGACAAAGGGAGTTCCTCTTAATTTGCCCCCTCCGGATCTGCTCCTGTACTCGGTCAACTCCTCTGAAGGGCTTGGAGCGTATGGGACAAACAACTCCCCTTCATGTTGGTGGTGTTGATCACAACTTTCCTGGCAATTTGGAAGATTCAAGAAAAGGAGATGGGGCATTCCCAGAGCGTTCCCAGTAGGCAGAAGGGAGTCCTCCACCCCAACAAACAAATGTGGGACCATGAACAGTATACCTCTAGCTTCCTGTTGAACAGTGAAGTGAAGAGGTCTAACATGGGTCTTCTCCAAGTAGACAGAGGAGACAATAGGATAACCCAAGGGGATGTCTTATGAAAATATGCTCAGTGCAGATACATTCTAAATATCCTACTTATCCTACTGTCAACTTGTGCACTGACAGAGTAATTGTACTGTATACAGGAGGAGATGTCCTTGCACTGCCAAAAGACCATGCATTTCTAACAGAGGAGACATCCTATGATGCTAGGACACAAAGATTCCCTCCATGAAAGCCTACAACACCAAGAAATTAAGGGAGAAAACTAGTGAGGTCGATGAAATAATGAGAATAATACACACCACCTATATCACAGAAACAAATAACTTGGCATATGCAGGAGCAAGACTGTAGCAGAACTGATGGGGATACGAACACCAACACCACAAGCACAACCAACCCAACAGAAACCACAACAGCAACCGCCTTGGAAAACGCGCCTGGAAAAACAAATCATGATGATGCGATCTGACTTGAGTAAACTGAAAGGGATGACAGAAAAAAGGCTACGAAGCAAGAAAACAAGGGAGGAACTGAACGAGAAATACAAAGTACAGGAGAGGGGACTAAATAACACAATAGAAGATGTAAAACAGAGGCTTACGGCCCAAAGCACTTAAGATCCAACGGTACATGAACAGGAATAAGGCCGCACAGAACAAACTATTCAGAACCAACCAGAAAAGACTATACAGCCAACTAAGAAGGGAAGACAACCACCAAGAAATTCCTGAAGCCGAACCAAGTAACAGACTCTGGGAAAACATATGGAGCAATCTGGTATCATACAACAAACATGCAACATGTCAAGGCAGAAGAAACAGGGAGAATAAAACAAAGATTCACTGAGATCACGACAGACACAATCAGACACCAACTAAAGATATTGCCCAACTGGAAAGCCCCAGGTCCCAATGAAGTCCATGGATACTGGCTCAAAAGCTTCAAGGCCCTACACCCACGAATAGCAGAACAACTCCAGCATTGTATCACATATCACCATGCGCCAAGATGGATGACCACAGGAAGAACATCCTTAGTACAGAAAGACAAGAGTAAGGGAAGTATAGCCAGTAACTACAGGCCTATCACCTGCCTACCAATAATGTGAGTTACCATGGTATCATCAGTGAAAGGCTATACAACCATCTAGAGGATACAAACACCATCCTTCACCAACAGAAAGGCTGCAGAAGGAAGTGTAGGGGCACAAAAGACCAGCCCCTGATGGACAAAATGTTAATGAAGAACAGTAGGAGAAGGAAAACTAGCCTAAGCATGGCATGGATTAACTATAAGAAAGCCTTTGTTATAATAGAATGCCTGAAAATATATGGGGCAGAGGAAAACACCATCAGTTTCCACAAAAATTCAATGCGCAACTAGAATACAATACTTACAAGCTCTGGAATAAGACTAGCTGAGGTTAATGTCAGGAGAGGGATTTTCCAGGGCGACTCACTGTCCCCCACTACTCTTCGTAGTAACCATGATTCCCATAACAAAAGTACTGCAGAAGATGAATGCTGGGTACCAACTCAAGAAAAGAGGCAACAGAATTAACCATCTGATCTTCATGGACGACATCAAATTGTATGGTAAGAGCATCAAGGAAATAGATACCCTAATCCAGACTGTAACGATTGTATTTGGGACATCAGGATGGAGTTCGAATAAGAAAAATGTGCCTTGGTCAATATGCAAAATGGCAAAGTAACAAGGACTGAAGGGATAAAGCTACCAGATGGAAGCAACATCAAACACATAGATGAGACAGGATACAAATACCTGGGAATAATGGAAGGAGTGGATATAAAACACCAAGAGATGAAGGACACGATCAGGAAAGTATATATGTAGACTCAAGGCGATACTCAAGTCAAAACTCAACACTGGAAATATGATAAAAGCCATAAACGCATGGGCAGTACCAGTAATCAGATATAGCGCAAGAATAGTGGAATGGACAAAGGCAGAACTCTGCAGCACAGACCAGAAAACTAGGAAACATGATAATACACAAAGCACTACACCCAAGAGCAAATAGGGAAAGACTATACATTACACGAAAGGAAAGAGGGAGAGGACTACTAAGCATAGAGGCCTGCGTCAACATCAAGAACAGAGCACTGGGACAATATCTGAAAACCAGTGAAGACAAGTGGCTCAAAAGTGCATGGGAAGAAGGACTGATAAAAGTAGACGAAGACCCAGAAATATAGAGAGACAGGAGAATGACAAACAGAACAGAGGAATGGCACAACAAACCAATGCATGGACAATACATGAGACAGACTTAAGAACTAGCCAGCGATGAAACATGGCATTGGCTACAGAGGGGAGAGCTCAAGAAGGAAACTGAAGGAATGATAACAGCGGCACAAGATCAGGCCCTAAGAACCAGATATTTTCAAAGAACGATAGATGGAAGTAACATCTCTCCCATATGTAGGAAGTGCAATGCAAAAAATGAGACCATAAACCACATAGCAAGCGAATGTTCCATACTTGCACAGAACCAGTACAAAACGAGGCATGATTCTGTGGCAAAAGCCCTCCACTGGAGCCTGTGCAAGAAATACCAGCTACCTTGCAGTAATAAGTGGTACGAGCACCAACCTGAAGGAGTGATAGAAAATGATCAGGCAAAGATCCTCTGGGCCTATGGTATCAGAACTGATAGGGTGATACGTGCACATAGACCAGACGTGACATTGACTGACAAAATCAAGAAGAAAGTATCACTCGATGTCGCAATACCATGGGACACAAGAGTTGAAGAGAAAGAAAGGGAAAAAATGGATAAGTCTCAAGTCCTGAAAATAGAGATAAGGATATGGGCTATGCCAGTGGAAATTGTACCCATAATCATAGGAACACTAGGCACAATCCCAGGATCCCTGAAAAGGAATCTGGAAAAACTAAAGGCTGAAGGAGCTCCAGGATTCATGCAGGAGTGTGTGATCCTAGAAACGCGCACATAGTAAGAAAAGTGATGGACTCTAGGGAGGCAGGATGCAATCCAGAACCCCTCACTATAAGCACCACCCAGTCGAATTGGGGGACTGTGGTAGACCAACAACAACAAAAATAATAATAATTAATAACAATAATAATAATAATATATAAAAATGGATGTATGTATATATGTATGCATGTGTATGTATGTATTCATGTATACATGTATGTGTGTGTTCCAGCATAACTCTGAAATGCATTGAGCAACTTCAACCAAACTTGGTATACATATGACTTACTATCTAGAAAAGAATACTGTGGTAAGACATCATTGGCACCTGAAGTGGTGGGGGTAGGAAGGGGGTGACATGTAAAAATAACTGAAAATGACAGATATTAATGTCTACTCCAATGTTTTCAAGGTAGCCAAGATAAATAGTGACAACCCCGATACCCTTTAAGTCCCAATTCAGCCCCGATAGGAAGGTGGGGCGAGAAGAGATGAAAAATAAAATGTCAAAAATGACAGATATCAGTGTCTAACCCATAGTTTTCAAGGTCGCTGAGGTGAACAGTGAGACTCCTGATGCCCTAAGTCCAAGTTCAGTCCCAATAAGAATGGGAGTGAGAAGAGGTGAAATATAAAATGTCAAAAATGCTGGGCAATGTAATTGAAGCAACTATCTTAACAAGAGAGAGAGAGAGAGAGAGAGAGAGGACCCCGAGAGAGAGAGCGAGAGAGAGAGAGAGAGAGAGAGAGAGAGAGAGAGAGAGAGAGAGAGAGAGAGAGAGAGAGAGATTTAGTTTATCAGTTTCCACTCAGTTTCCCAGGCAGTGCCCAGTTGGTCAGCTAGTAATATAATAATAGTAAAAGTTTTATATGAACTTTTGAAAATTCAGCTACATTTTGTAATATTACTCACTTTACAAAAATTACCATGGGCCATTTAACATAAACTACATTGTCTTGCACACCTTAAAATATTTCCCAATAAAATAAAATACTCACCAAACAGTGGGAACCAAATTCAAAGTGACCCTTACATGTCCAAAAGGTGAACTGTCAAAAAATATACTGGAAGACCCTTTCTTACACTGAAATTACCTACATAAAAATTTGAAAAGCTCTTAACCTTTCAAAAACAATGTTAGAAATACTATACTATCTTAAAAAACTGAAAAGAGTTAGACATCTTGCGATAACAATATTGCAAAATTATCTCAAGACAAATTTTTCAGTGCAAATGCATTACTTAATACTCTAACCCAGTTTGGTGGGCCACAAAATTGGGCTATAATATAATCAATGGGTTCATGGAGAAACAAAAAACAGCTGAATATATTACCAAGACATTACTACATGTACTCGTAAGGAAGATTACAAAATCATCTTGAAAGCCTAAGACATGTAAGGCACTTATAAACCCTTCATAACATATCCTGAGCTCAAGAAAATATGCATGGTCATCAAGGAAGTACCACACCAGACCATCAAATGTGGTCAATACAGGAACAAAGGTTGGAAACCACTAAACAAAAGCTATTTCACTTTCATTCCTTTTTTATAAAAAATGTAAATGTGGAAATGTATTAAAAAGTAAACAAAACATTATGGCTGCCAACAAAGACAGTTCAGCCTAAAACCAGAAAACTTATCAGTAGCAGTAAAGAATACCAAGACTACTATGCAAAGAACCCATTAAAGTACAAACAATAAAAAAAAACACCCATACAACAAATTATACTAACCGTAAAGGGACACAAACTAAGAGTATTGATGGCATGCAACCAGCAAAAGCAGAAGAGGTGCTTTAACATTTTTATAAAAGTGAACTCACACTTCTAGTTTTGTCACTCAAAACTTCTACTGACCTTGCCAGGAACAAGTGGCCAATTCCCTAAAACAAATAAAAATTTATATATGTTACATGTCTGTACATCAAGACATAGAATCATAATGCATTAATACCTGAGTGGAAAACAAGGTAGATACAAATCTTTAAAAAAAGCAACTGAAACAGCCATGAAAATTCAGAACAAGACCAACAAGGTTATAAAATACAAACATGCCATATTTGAGACTGTATTTTCACACATCTACAAAATATTCTGTCCAAATGTCACATAAAAGGCATAAGAGGTTCAGTGTATTGTACTAGAAAACTGAATTACTTGAAAATACAAAGATTTTTACCCTTTAGCTACTCAAAACTCATTGAACCTTATATGCTTCAATATCCATGTGCAGGATGAAGCAGGGAGATGTGACATTGCTTGTAAATGGTTTAACTACATGCAGCTACAGTTCACCAAATGTCTACTATAGTAGATTCACATCAACCGTGCATCTGATGTCTAGGCTAGTCCCTTATGACACTCCTGATTGGCTGTTCAGAGAGAAAACTCTTCAGAACAAGCAGACAAAAGATGTAGAAAAGGATGATCGATATAATGAGGGTGAGAAGATGTCTAGAAATAAAATCCCATATATAAAGACCCAGGTTTGTATGTTAGGAAAAATAGAAATTAGTTGAAAAATTTGTCATTTTTAATCAAGTGTGTGTGCAAAAGATGAACAATTTTTAATTAATTTGTATTTTTCATAACCAACAAACCTAGTCTTAACATAAGGGAAAATTCTCTAGCACCTGCTGGAATCCGATTAAAACAGTTAAAGGATTGGTGGCATTGGGAGTAGCCAAGATGGTGATGAGGATTAAAATTGACACATTTTTTGAGTAATTTCTATTTTTCCTAACTTACAAACTTGGGTCTTGACACAAAGGATTCTATTTCTAGACGTCTTCTCACCCTCATTATATCGAACATCCTTTTTCTACATCTTTTGTCGGCTTGTTCTGAAGTGTTTTCTCTGAACAAGCACTTTTCCTTTTGACTACACAATTACTTGGAAAGTTGTAATGTTTTAATCTTTCAGATGACGCAAAGATTAAGAAACACCAAGATAGAGGAAGGTTTTCGTGCTACATTGTGATGGATACCCCTCTCTTGTCATGAGGAAGAAGCAGAGGTTGATGTTACAGGACCTTTAGACAGAGTTTCCAATTTCGACAAGTTGTCTCCAGGACTAGTAGCTGTTCTGTCTACACATACGTTCCAGTCTACGGTTCTTGCTCCATCTCAAGGAGGGGTGGGGAGGATGAGAGTTGGCATTTCTACGCTTCCTCCCCTCCTCTCATTCCTGTTTTGAAAGATGACAAATTCCAGGAAGCTTTCCTTAATGAAGTTCCTTCACCTCCCTTGTTCTTTTTGTCATCATATGCTGTATCACAGTTCCTCTTTCTTTCTTCCCTTCAGAAGATTACATTGTGGCTGGAGAAAGACAAGTCACCATCAGAGCTGCAGACAATCAGCTGCATTCTGCCAGTCGTTTCGGTTTGGGTGTGTGTGCTTTGTTGCTGTGTGTTCATAGCTTCCAGAGCTACTTCATCCCACCCAGCTTTCGATGTTGGATTTGTGGAAGTCAAGTCTTCTCCTAAAACGCTGGATTTGCAGAAGTCGAGCCTTCTCCTTCAAGCTTTTTCCTTTGGTGTCTGAGTAGTTCCTAGAGTACTGGGACTTCTCTTCGCTGCTTTTTTCCTTCAAGAACAGTTCCTGGTTGCTGTTTCCGGATGTCTAGGCTAACAATATACTCTCTAAGGAAGAAAGAATTCACAGCTGTGCAGTGTTGCACGACCTTGTTTTTTGCCTCGTGTTGTAAGAGGAAGAAGAGAGCCACCCGGGGTAAGCAGATATAGCCTTGCCCTTGTCACAGTGTTGCATGACTCTTTAATGAAAGAACATCCACATAGAACAGAATGACAAATACAGTCAAGCATAAGCATCACAGTCTGATGACTGAATAGCTACTCAGTTGTGGACCATTGACAAAACAAGCTCCAGGATGCTTGGTTACCACCCCGCTAGGGTGATATTAACAGACTCATTTAAATGACAAATTTTTCCACATTATAATAGACACACAAGAGAATTATCTCTAGATAAAGAATTTTGACATACTTGTAGCTCACATAAGAATATTTTAATACCACAATAAACATATACAATGTATGTGTCAACCACTAATGTGAGGCAGGATAAAGTGCCACTAAACCAAAGGCCTAGGGGAAAAAAAACTACAAAAGGAAAAGCGTTACAAAAAAATTTATTGGTGTCCACCAGGGAGATAGGGTTGGGCTTAGAGGTGGGAAAAGTAACACAAAAAAAAACCAAGGGAGCCCTTTAACATTTTCCAACAATTGATGTAGGAAAGCTTTTACTGGGGGGAAGTGTGTCAAGAACTGGCAATTTGTGGTAGTTTTGTGACTAACTTTTGTCAATATTTACTCCGTAGGAGAGCCAAGATGTAGCACTCTATTTCAGACATTTCATTCACCCTCAATGAACATGGTTAAGAGTTTGCTGTTCCCAAGTTTAGCATGCACAGTTTTGTTGTTAGGCATGGTTTTCTTATGACAATGAAGAATGCAAGAAACAAGCATTTTACACAGATTGCTGAAATAACAATATCCCCTACCAAACTCAAAACAGATTTTAAAAGCATTTCAATTAATGGAAGACACACAGACAAGTGGCCTATCTTCATGCAGATCTATTCAGATGATCTACTTTGTACCATGTTCCGGGTCTCACTGAAATCCCTTCAACAAACAGAGGTAGCTGCAATGTGTGAGCGACCAATAACGGAGCCATATGTTCTAAACAAATGGGTGGTCTATCTTCATGCACATGTATACATAATGAGCTACCTTTATACCAAGTATGACTGAAATCCCTCAATAATGCTGGAGGAATTGCAATGACAATCTAAGAATGTCAGTCATTTTAACCATGAAGACAACTAACCTTAGTGCCAAATAAGAGCCCATCATTAGTGGATTATGAACTTAAAGTATGTATGAAGTCCCTATTTCTATGGGTTCACAAGTTATGCACAAGGTTAGCATAGTGCACAAACAAACAGAACAACACGTAAGCAGGTAAATGAATTTCCTGTTTAACCAGTGTGATAGCTATCCCTTCAACCATGTAAGAGGAGTAAAATATGTATAATAAACCAATGGACAAACCAATGGACATCCAGACAGAACAAGTTTACTTCATACTCATCCATAACAAGTGATTTACAGTGTTTGTACAAGTCTGGCTAAAGTGCATTCAAAGAAGTTGGAGAAATTGTGATAAAAGCGTTATC
>NC_087203.1:33935791-33938291 GCF_015104395.2 Macrobrachium nipponense | reverse complement strand
AAAGAGTTCTTTCCGGCTCTTCCCCTACCAAGGGGAGCTAAGCCTGGAACCTCAAAACTCCTTGGCCAAGGATTTGAGGGGTTCTCGTTCTTAGCTAGAAAAGAAGGAAGGAAGGAACAAATCACGGAATCTCCTTTGAAAACCTACCCTTCCTTCTAGAGCATGAAGCTCACTAACTCTCTTGGCAGATGCTAAAGCCAAAAGAAACAGAGCCTTCTTCGTAAGATCCTTGAAAGAAGATGACTGGGGAGGTTCGAACTTCGAGGACCTCAGGAAACGAAGAACCACATCCAGGTTCCAGCTCAGAATTTGAGACGAGGGTTTCTTGCAAGTTTCGAAAGATCTTAGCAGATCATGTAGATCTTTGTTGTTGGAGATATCTAAGTTCCTGTGCCTAAACACAGCTGCTAACATGCTCCGATATCCTTTGATGGTCGAAACTGCAAGACCGCACTTTTCCCTGAGAAAAACCAGGAAATCTGTGATTTGGGTCACAGAGGTACTGGAAGAGGAAAGCTTCTGGTTTCTGCACACGGCGAAAGACGTCCCACTTCGACTGGTAGACTCTAAGGGTGAGGGCCTTGTAGCTGAGGCGATAGCCTTCGCTGCTTAGCTGAAAACCCCTTCGCTCTGACAAGACTTTTGACAGTCGAAAGCCAGTCAGATTAAGAAGAGCGGGGAGGGTTTTTGTGATACCTGTCGAAGTGGGGTTGTCTGAGCAGATCTACTCTTTGTGGAAGAGCTCTTGGAAAGTCCACCAGCCATTCCAGTACCTCTGTGAACCAATCTTGGGCCGGCCAGAATGGAGCTACCAGCGTCATTCCTTGTCGCTTCCGACCGGCCCCGCAAACTTTCTGAGTGTTGACTCAGAATCTTGAATGGAGGAAAAGCATAGACGTCCAGACCTCTCCAGTCTAGAAGGAAAGCATCGACTGACACTGCTCCTGGGTCTGAGATCGGGGAGCAGTAGAGGTCTATTCTCTTGTTCTTTGCTGTTGCAAAAAGGTCGATATGAGGTCTGCCCCATAACCTCCACAGGTCCTGGCAAAACTTCTGAGTGCAGAGTCCACTCCAAGGGGAGCACTTGATTCCTCCTGCTCAGGAGATCGGCTCTCGACATTCCCTTTCTCCCTGTACGAACTGAGGTGAGGAGAATGATCTTCCTTGCCTGAGACCACAACAGCAAGTCCTTCGCTGTTTCGTACAGGGAGAAAGAGTGTGTCCCCCCCTGCTTTCTTATGTAAGCCAAGGCTGTGGTGTTGTCAGAGTTGACCTGAACTATAGCATTTCGGACGTGGGGCTCGAAGGCTTTTAACGCCAACCACACTGCCATCAACTCTTTGTTGTTGATGTGCCAGGACACCTGTTCCCCCTCCCAGGTGCCTGACACTTCTCTTGACCCTAGGGTCGCACCCCAACCCGTCCTCCGACGCGTCGGAAAACAATACTTGGTTCGGGTTTGACATGTACAGAGACAGACCTTCTGCAAATCGGAGAGGATCTGTCCACCACAGAAGGTCCTTCTTGATTCCTTTTGATATCCTGAAGGAGAATTCCAGGTCTAGAGAGAGACACCTCCAGTTCCGGTAAAAGGAAGAATTGGAGAGGTCTGAGATGCAACCTTCCTAGAGAAACGAATTGCTCCAGCGAGGAAAGTGTCCCCAACAGACTCATCCAACTCCCTCGCTGTGCATGCATCTTTCTCTAGGAAGGTCGTTAGTTTCTCTTGGCAAACGAGCAATCCTCTCTGGTGACGGATATGCCCGAAAATCGGAGAAACCATCGAATCCCCAGATATATCAGCTCTTGACTGGGGATTAATTGTGACTTCTGGAAGTTCACCAGAAGCCCCAACGAACTTGCTAAAGTCAGTTGTCTTTTGTAGGTCCTCCAGACATCTTTCTTGTGAGCTTGCTCTGATCAGCCAATCGTCTAGATAGAGAGACAGCCTCACTCCCTCCAAATGTAGCCACTGCGCTACATTCTTCATTAAACCCGAAACTTGAGGGGCTGTCGAAAGGCCGAAGCACAAGGCCCTGAATTGGAAGATCTTCCCTCCCATCATGAATCTCAGAAACTTCCGTGAAGAAGGATGGATAGGCACATGGAAGTAAGCGTCCTGAAGATCTAGGGACACCATCCAGTCCCCCTGGACGAAGAGCCGCCAACACTGAAGAAGTTGTCTCCATGGCGAACTTCCTTTTTTCTACGAAGACATTCAGGCGCTTACATCCAGAACCGGTCTCCATCCTCCTGAGCTCTTGGGAACTAGGAACAGTCTGTTGTAAAAACCCGCAGAATGAGGATCTTTTCACTAGTTCTATCGCCTCCTTCTCCAGCATAAGATCTACTGCTTGAGAGAGGGCTTGATTCATGATGGGGTCCTTGTACTTGGCTACCAACTCCCTCGGAGTCGTCGTCAACGGAGGTCTTGATAAGAAGGGAATGAGGTAGCCCTTTGCGGACAATCGAGAGTGACCAGTTGTCCGCCCCTTTCTGG
>NC_087203.1:33925791-33930791 GCF_015104395.2 Macrobrachium nipponense | reverse complement strand
CTCTCTTGCGTCTTGGTTGAATTGTTAGTTATGAAAAATACTTTCTTTCCCAGATCATGGAACCTCTGAACAGTTTCTCGTGCCCCAGGAATAACATCCATTCCCTGAGCTCCTTGCCATAAAACTCCTGAAAAAATGTAAAACTTACAGTGACTTTAGTCTTTACATGCAAACTTCGTGATATGGTACATGTTAGAAGTGAGTGAAGTCATTTAACAGGCAAAAGAAAACTCAGTTCTTGCTTCTCGTCAAATGAGTATCCTACCACATTAAAAAAGCCCTATCAATCATTGCATCACCATTATCATCGTAATACGTACTATATTTTACCAAGCCCATAAAGTCTTAATTTTAGTTTTTGTGGCTGTCCCAAAAGATAGTTCAAATAAAAAATAAAAACTGGTGTAATACATTGCTAAAGAAGTTGTGCAACCATAAGGGTATAGCCTGAAATGAAAATATGAAAAGTAAAAGGCAGACAGAAGCAGTTTGGGCCAAATGGATGCCACAAAGAACTTTCATAACATGAACAGTGTACCATACAAAGTATATATACTTTAAGTAGTAATCCACTACAAGGACCTGATGCATATGAAACTTCATTTTTTGCCTATTCAAACTGTACCAGAAGTAAATGAAACTAATGGGAGGGGCTTGGAGAAAGGCATTCTGAGTAAAAAAAAGAAATAAAAAATTTTGACATTTGTTTTGCATGATGACTACTAAGATGAGAGAGGATGACACATAAACGACATATGTAAGAGAACATAACTCTCAATTATGTATTCGCTAAATGTCAAAATGGTGCTACATCATGAGTAGCTAAAATGATTTAGTTAATAAGTGAACATTGATCAACAAAAAGAGGAGACAACCAAAAAATAAAAACAGTGACAACACTTTTACATAAAAACAAATTAGAACAGTAAATGTACCAGAAAAAGTCTGAAAAATTTGTAGTTTCCCATGCTGTAAAAATAATAAGCATCTTTACCTGAAAATTGAATCACAGTGCAACAACACTTAACAAGGCAGGTGTTTTTTACCAAAGAGTATGACTACATGCACATTAGCAAAATAGGATCATCCTATTATCCAAGACAGCGAGAGGTCATCCCTAGAAAAGTTGAGTTTCATTCATCTCTAATGTACATTTCTTCATAAAGTTTGTTCTGTAATGGATTACAGTCCACTCACATAAACAGTCACTGAAATTTCAAGGAAATGCATGTTGAACATTTCATAAATGGAATATAGCATGAAACAGACAAAGCAAGAGACACAGAGAACTGTCAATTAAAAGATCAACCACAAACCCCGACATGAAAAAAAAAACCTTCACTGTGTCCAGACATGATAAAGTATTGCATACTTCTCAACATGGACAGTGACCAGGCACAAGCTGCAAACAAGAACAAACAAAAGCATGGACAGCGCATGAGTTAAGTGCAGTGTATGGGCACAGGTAATGCATGCACAAAAGCAAGGATAGTACACAGGTATAAGTTGCACAAATACACAAACAATAACCATTCTATACTCCCTAGATTGCAACCAACAAGGCATGATCCAACCTCCAGCTTACTCAGCATGCATGCAAGATTTTCCCCTCATGCGTAAGTTGTAAACATTATGTATTCCTAACTTAACGTGAAGTGGTCTTCGTAATTAATACTCATACTTAGTACTATTCACACTAACAACAAGGATCAAATAATAAGGACATAAACACGTTCATATATTCTCAGTTATAAGTGGTAATGCAAAATAATCAAACAGAAACATACCCTAAATTCAGTACACCAAATACATTAAAATGTGCTAAAATCTACGGTTAAATAGAGCCTTGTTTCACCAACAAAATTTAAAATAAATACTACACTATATTTCATTAGAAATAATTTTTCTGTACTGCTTAACATGCACATTATTTTTTACATTTTCATTCAAATAAATAAATCATAAATATCCTATCCTAAAATTCCTGCATCTTTAACTCAACTTGATACTTCACTGGTTAATAATCAAAGTAACTAGCCTATTCATTTACAAGAGAAGTGGAATAGAAGGAAATTATTCAAATTTATGATCTAAGAAAAACAGTATCATACCCAAATATCACTTAGGGGATCATGTGCCTTAGCACAAGGCAGTCATTTATTTCTGCCACTCATAAGTGACATTTCAAATCTTGCATAGGCTACGTCCACATGCAAGTGAGGACAAATATTAATGGATGAAAGATATAACAATGACATTGAATAAAGAACTTTGGAAGAAAGATACTTTACTATATAAGTTAGGCAGTTACATGGAAAACAAGGAAATGACAAATTGAACAAAAATTTGTATTTTTCCTAACATACAAACCCACAACATTTTGTGATAGGAGTACTTTTGGGCGTGCATGCGCAGACAGCTATGATATTCACTTTAGAGAGAAAGACTAGCTATCTAAGACGCCAGCAGGACCAGTATCCTCCAATTTGTGAATGGCTAAAGAGGCAAAAGACTTAATGTTGCCAAAGGCGGATGAGGAGAGAGATCTTGAAAGAGGGGAGGTATGAGGAGGGTAATTAAATTTACAAGTTATGGGTTTGTACGTTAGGAAAAATATAAATTTTAGTTGAACTTGTCATTTGTTCCGACACTGGTACAAACGCCACAACATCATGTGATAGGAGACTCACATAGAGAAGGGAGGAAGCTTTCTCCCAATATATAAGAAAAAGGGAATCAACAGAAAACCACAAGACCTCAATCATAAGAAAAAAAGAAAATAGTCACTCTTTAAAGAAATGCAATGGAGCTTTGGAAGCTCTACATTCTAACAGATCCATAAAATCCCATATTGTGAACGTCACCTGCCAGATCCAGGTGGTGTTATGAAGAACTGCTCGATATCATCCAAACAAAGCTAAGAGAGCATATCCACCACACCACTTGTTGAGCAGCCACCACTGGACCTAGTGAGAAAGTACCTAGGAATTTGTATGCAACATCTTTCAAACAGAAAGATGTGAAGGTGGTTTGTCTGTTCCAGCCTCCAGCGCAAAGAATTTGTCCCACGGCATAGTTCTTCTTAAAGGCAATTGAAGGATCAATACTCCTGATATCATGGGTCTTGATGTGTATCAGGACGGTAGTTAAGCTTTTATCTAAAATATAAGCTTTTCGTATGACTTCTCTCAGCAAGGAGATCATGTTCCTTAAAATCTCCTTAACACAAACCGTACTAATCAAGAGTCTACTTGCTGGTCTTAAGGAGGCCGTACATTTTAGGCAGATCTTCAATGCACATACAAGGCAAAGCAACATCTCCTTTCAATTGTTAATCACAAAGTCTTTAAGAGAGAGAATAGCAAAGAAATAAAATATTAGGTCATGTGACGAAGGGTTCCAAGTTTTGTCAATGAAATCTGGACAAAATTTGAAAGCCATTTCAGTCTATCCAAATATGAGAGTGCATGAATCTTACAGACTCTTTTCACTGATACTAAGGCTAGAAAAAACACTGTTTTTAAGGTCAAGTTCCTCTCTAAAGCAGTCTTGATAGTGATAGGCTCATAAAGGGACTTAGTTAAGGTAGTCAAAACTTTGGTTATATCCCAATCAGGAGGTTTCCAATTATGGAAAGAAGAAATTTTCTCAGTGTTTTATCATATTCGAAATCTTCCAAGATGTTTATAATTCTATGTATATCCCTCGTTTTAAAGACTTTAGAGGGCCGACCTGTAACCTTTCATGGCCAAGATGGAGAGAAGTTTCTCATTCCTTAGAAAGAGAAGAAAATCTGCTACGTTCTTTACAGTTGTATTGAGCTAATATAAATTCCTTTTATTACACCGATCCAAGTAGACTGACCTTCTTTCCTACATATAACTTGAGGGAGGATTTTTAACCGAGCTGGCAATAACTTTTGCAACTTTCTTAGGAAAACCTTTCTTTCCGAGGAGCTGCTCGTTTTCTTCAGCTGTGAAGTTGGATGGCTTCAGCTGACCGATGCATCACTCCGCTGTGTTCTTGTTTGTGCAGATGTATATGGTCCACATACCATTCCGCATGAGACCGCATTGGGGATATTGTCACTTGGAGGCCTTAAGAAATGAAACATCTGTTATCACCCTCCTGATTTGGCTGAAGGGGGGGAACAAGTAGATGCTTAGGTAGTTCCACTGGTGTCGGAACATGTCCAGTATACTACTAACTGCGTTCTTGTCTGGGACTGGAGAACAGTACAGGGGCAACTTGTGGTTTCTTGACATCACGAACAGATCTACTGTGGGGCCTTGTTACAAACTAAAAAGTCCATTTGCTACTGACTGGAGCAAGGACCACTCCGTTCCCATTATCTGGCTGGGTCTGCTCAGGGTGTCTGCCACAATGTTCTTCTTTCCTGGTATACCTACTAGATAGCCTATGTATCTGGAAGTCAGTGTCAGACCCTTGAGTTCCAACCACATGTGTATTTAGATTGTTAGACGGTTCAATACACGAGAGATTGTCCCTCTTGATGGACCTAATGAGGATTCATTGAAGGGCTTACGGAAATACACCTAGGTAGATGATGATGATGAAAATAGCATACCTAGTAGTACGGGCTGAACATAGCTAGCTAGGTAATCTCACTAAGGCTAGATAGCAAACATACTGGTCTATGCAAACCAACTTTGTACGATTAATCACCAAGAATTCCTCTCCACAAGCCACTTTGTTTCGAAATCTTTAAGGCAAGGAACCTCATTTCCATCCACTTTGAAATTACTATACCAACCTTTAAAATTTTAAAGCAACATTTATTTACCATTCTGGTGTAAATTAACTGTCAACGAAATAGGCCATTTAAGTCATGACACTTTAAAGCAGTCACTAGCCTAACCGGTAAGTTAGGTCACCTAACAGAAGATCATAACTAGGTAGCTGCTAACTATAGGTACCTACTACCTAGGTACCTAGTAGTAGTAGTCAACCCGCAGGCCTACCTTGGGTTGACTGACCAA
>NC_087203.1:33828291-33923291 GCF_015104395.2 Macrobrachium nipponense | reverse complement strand
ATTTAGGTCACTTCCGCTGATAATCTCAAGAAGATTAAGGGAATATTATCAGCGGGAGTGACCTACATTGGCTTACCTGTGGATGGATTTCTTGGTATAAATAGTACCACTTTTTCTGTAAACTTTTCTCATTCATCTACCTGAAGAAGGAGACAGCAGTCTCTGAAATATGGTATTTTTCTCTTTATATTTTGGTGCTTTAATGGCCTCCTTTTATTAGACACACACACACACACACACACACACACACATATATATATATATATATATATATATATATATATATATATATATATATATACTATATATATATATATACTAATCACATGATGCATACTCAATGCTGGAAAATTACAGACTGAATACTAAAACCACTTATGCACATAAAAATAAAAATAAAATATTTTGAAATTTACAAATACAAAAATTAAAACGCAAACTTGAAAGGAACACCTACCAAGCTAAGAGTTAAAATGACTAAAAAGACAGGGAGAAAATAAACATACGAAAGATACCAAAAGAGAACGTGGAGATTAAACAAACAGGCAATCCGACACCATTAACTCGTCTTCTATATGGACAGATCCGATACTTGTGAAAGGCGTTTTTACGACGGTTTACCCTGTATATATATATATATATATATATATATATATATATATATATATATATATATATATATATATATATATATAACAGCAGCTGGTTTTCAATTATTCCTACCGAAATTCAAATGTGTTATCACATTAAGTTATATCAATCTGTCTGTGTCTATCGCATGAGACACCGTCGGTACCCATTGGTGTAATTCTATATAAGAAAGTAATTCAAAAATCTTATATTATAATATTTTGAATTTGGTACTCAAATTATCAACATTATTACTTTTATATTATTTTGGCTTCATTATGGTACTCAAATTATCAACATTATTTCTTTTTATTTCATAATCATAATATAAATTCCATTACACTGATGATGCGCAGTTGTTTCATAATTTTCTTAAATGCCCGGCATTGCCAGCTGATGGCGCTATGATTTGACTTATAAAATATATTTTCATTGAAATATGAAAAGTCATTTTTTCTTTTTAAATGTGCAATCATAAATACATGAAATTTCTCGGAAATATCATCACGTTCCTTGATCCTTGTCTGCCTACTAGCTTCCAGTGATGATAAAATCAACAAATAGTAGTGGGAGTAGGCCTATATAACTTATGCTGAAATACCTTGCTCATGTGGCTTCATAAACACACAAATTATCTAAATAAAAAAAACTGATTAGGCTCGCTTCGCTCGCCAAACCGTCTTGCCCCCAACAAAAGTCTGAAATGACGTCCCCACACACACACACACACACACACACACACACACACACACACACAACACACACATATATATATATATATATATATATATATATATATGTATGATATATATATATATTATATATATATATATATATATATATATATAGATTATATATGAATAACTTGATCACGAAGTATATAAAACGTGATGCTATGTATAAATAAAGGTTTTTTGCCACGAAGGAAAAAATGAAAAAGCGAAATAGCCGAGTACTTTCGGTCCTGTTCGGACCCTTTACTGAAGGCAAACTGATTTTACAGAGAACAACATAGTCAAAAGAAAGCTTAATATCCAAACTGACACTACAAGATTAGCCATAAAGGCGGCCATACACGTACGCGACTGGCATGGGGTTTGTCCTGCCGGGATTAGCGCGCGTCTCCAGTCCTCTTGGGTATTGCCCATACGCGCAGCGTACTTGCTCTACGCATATTTTGAGAGGGCAGAGCTAATATGCAGTGGCCGTGTTCCTTTCAGTCCTGTAGTGTCCTGATATAGTGAGTGTTTTTAAATCATGGCACCAAGTAAAAGGAAGATAAGTGCAATAATGATAATAGCACTCCTGCAAGACGAATACGAGCATGAAATATGCAAGAAAAATTGTAAAGTATGCGTGAAACCATGGCTAATAAAGAGAGGTTTTACCATATGACTTAAATGAAAGAATTAAAGGAAAATAACCCGGAAGATTATAGAAAGGATTTAAGAATGACTGATGATTGGTTGGGGTGTTCCCTAATTTTTTATTGCTGCTCAGGTACAGTAATTGGGTAACGGAATCCATTCAAATAGTTTAGGAGGACCTCTGAATATACAATATGCTTTTCAGCTTTTTCATTTTATTTAACCAACGCAAAGTTTTACCGGCATTTCAGAATCTCTCTCTCTCTCTCTCAAGGTGATATGGAATGCATCATTCTTAAACATACTTTACTTCGTATAACAGGAATCTAAGTTGACTCTGGAGATGAATGAATTTGAATATCGATGAAAGGTGTGATATCGATCACTATGGACAGATTTCCTCTCAAATGTTTTACTAGTGAAATTCACAGTCGTTTAAGAATGGTAATGTTTCTATCGCCACGTTTATCCTTAAAAATGTTTTACAAATTAATTGTAAAACTCATTTATATTAGTGAAAAGTTACCATGAAAGGCTGGCAGTTTTGGGTTTCACAAAAGCTGTTTGCATCTTTATCTATTTTTTTTACATAATTCCAGTAATTGCTCATAAGCTGCTTGTCTTTTTACTTGATTGGAATAATCCGGACTTCGTATTTTCTCAAAGCACGGTAGTGCTCTGTACAGGTCCAAAAAAATCAGAATGGAATCGTGAGATAAATACTTGACAGACTGCGACATCCTTTCACAACAGCAGTAGGTACTGCCCCGACTCCCACGAGGAAATAAGGTATTGTCCATGTTGAAACTTTGCCTCGGTCCCCCCAAACACCCGCCGCGCTAGTCGCGACGCGCCAGTCATTTCAACATGCTGAAATGACGACGGGACAGGACTGGCTCGACAGGACTGGCATCAATAGCCCCCATACACGATAAGGACTGACCGGTTCGCGCCAGTCGTGTACGTGTATGGCCGCTAAGGGCGATTTTCACTCTACAGAAAGGAGGAGCCGCCTGAGGGTAGCCACACCTTGAAGGATACACGCAGTAAACAAGTTATTCTTCCAGAAAACAGTACATTTTGAAAAAATTTTACACAAATTTTACACAAATTTTCCCCCCAAAAATTATTATTAATGAAAAGACGAAAGAAAATATAAATATATATATATCGAGCAAGAGAAAGAGGGAGAGCGAATATCGAACCAGAGAGATAGAGAGAGAGAGAGAGAGAGAGAGAGAGAAATAATAACTATATACATGTGGGACTAATTTATTAGTTGTTCATTTATTTTAAGGTCTTTCATAAACATCTTACAAATATATGGGTCCAAATGGTACATTCCCAGACTAAGATTTAGGTTGTTTTTATTAGTGATTTGTATAATTGCCGATTCCAGTAAATTTCTTGAAACATAATCATTAGATCTAGCAATTACCGAGGCATCACCCCAATTAATACAATGAGATTTTTCACTCAGATGGATAAACAGTGCATTTGAAGTCTGGGCTGTTCTAACTGAATACATATGCTGCTTAATACGTACACATAAATTTTTACTTGACTGACCAGCGTAAAACGATGGGCAATCCTTACAAGGAATTTTGTAAATGATGTTGTTATTTGTTACGGGACTATTCTTAATTAGCATATCTTTTAATGGTATTGTTATAAGAGAACACTACATTAAACATTAAACGATTTAAATATTGATTTTATGGTTTCAAATCCACGAAAAGTAAGGTAAGCTAAGTACATTTTGGCATTTCTTTTCATTAATAGCAACACTATAAAACTTTTTGTGAGCTTTTTGATAACATAAATCAATTAAATGAGGCGGGTAGCTATCTCGCTTTTTCATTTTTTCCTTCGTGGCAAAAAACCTTTATATATATATATATATATATATATATATATATATATATATATATATATATATATATATGTGTGTGTGTGTGTGTGTGTGTGTGTGTGTGTGTGTGTGTGTGTGTGGTGTGATCGTGGATGAACAACAAGCTGAATACGAAGATTTTGCAGTGGCCATTACACCTGCACAGTAACCTCATCAGTATTAAGTACACGTACACAGCAAGCTCATCAGAATCAAACTCCGCATACACTTCCTATTCATCTCTTACTCTTGCCCCTCCTTGGTCTAAAACCCTCTCAGTCACTGTCTGTTGCAGCTGCAGGCTGTCATAAGTAATATTTCACTTGGTCTGTGTCTAAGAAGGTACTATTCATGCTATGCTATTACTTTATTGTAATGTGCTCCAGAAAAATTAAAATAACAAGAAATCAAAGGGTTAAAATAGTGCGTTAGTATATCTCAAGTGGGCCTGTGCGTGTGGATTTTGGACGACGCGTCATAAGCAATCCAGTGTTGTGACCCTAACTTTCCATTACTCGCATTCAAAATGATACGGTCTTTTCACCAGCCTACTATCCCTCATTTTTTCTTCAGGACTAAATCGTCTCAAAACACCAATCCACATATCTATCATCCCAACCATATATGACCTCAACAGTTTTTTTTTCCTTCTCATTTACATTCACAATGACACGATCATCCACAGTTTACTTCCACAAAGCAGAGTTGGCTCCAGAATCCCTTCTACCGTCTCTAGATGATTCATCCATCTTTTTATCTTTTGCAGATACCTTTACGAAGCAACAACTTCTTATTCGTCTATCATCAGTTACAACATTTGTTGCTCCATCTTCCCTCTCAATAGCCATTCAGTACTTTATCATTTGCTAATATCAATAATTTTCTCTGAATTCTCGCTTTACTCCATTCATAAATAACTGGACAGTTCTAAAGACATAGACATAATATCCTTACCTAAGACTAATTTTTTACGCCAAACAGTCACTTTCCCGTCTACATATTCTAACACATGTTTTATTCATATCACAAAAATATTTAATCATTCTAAACAACTAAACAATTTAACCTTCATCCTATACATCCTCAACACGCTCAACAATGCCCTTCTGTCTGTCTTATCTTGAATTCTTTCCGAGTCCACGTACCATATGCTCTCTCCTCTCTCTCTCTCTCTCCTATCTTCTCTCATCGTCTCTCTCTCTCTCCTACTCTCTCTCGCTCTCTCTCCTCTCTCTCTCTCTCTCTGTATATATATATATATATATATATATATATATATATATATATACATATATATATATATATATATATATATATATATATATATATATATATATATATATATATATAGTAGGAATAAAACAGCAAACAGCCATCGTAGCATTGTAAATTTATTGGCCAAATTTTAAAATTTTTCGAGGACCAGATGTCTCATCATCAGGGCTGTAAAATACAAAGAATAAAAATTTGAAAAAAAGACTCAGTTAAAAAAACTCACAGTCTAAAAACAAGAAACTTGAATTTAAAACAAACAAAAACAAGCTAAAAAATTATTGAAAAACATTGAAAAACCTAATACTGAAAAACTTTTAAAATTTGTATATATAAAAAATTATTTACATATATAAATATATATATATATATATATATATATCGATATTATTATATATATATATATATATACGGTATACATCTTACTCTGGGCATTATGGTTGACACATCCACATAGTGAAAAAGGGTATAGACGTAAGTGTGGAAAATAAAAGATAAACTTTAAGTCACAGGACGAAATTATTTTGTTTTTATTCCAAAAGCCATAACCAAACCAAACACGCAAATGCCCCCAAAAAAGTTGCCAGAAAAAGAAAAACATTCGAGAACAACACAAATGTAAAATACATTACCGGAGTTCAGTTTATATATTCGTATATAAAAAGGTGACAATTGCAATCAATAGGGTCGAAAGTGTCAAAGGAATAATCAAAGTAAAAAAAAACGCACATGCAAAATTATGGTAAATGGACAGTTAACAAACTAACAAGTAAACGAATACAGAGAATTAGTTGTTGTGTCGTGTACGAAACGTCATCGTCTGTTTTGGATTATACGTCTTAATTAAAGTGAAAGAAGACCAGAGCCTCAGACGACAGATAGGAGTGTTGCTGCCAAAGCGAAACCCCCCTATCGAGTTATTGTTGCGGGGAAGGGGAAAGAAGAGTTCGTGCCGTCATTGCACCTAACGTGATGCACTGCAAAATGCAGCAGGCCTATTACTTTAGGAGTCTATGTACTAGGCCTAGGGTGTTTGTGTCGAATCTTCGGCTCCTAGCTGCATCCACTTTTTAGCCAATACTTTACCTCCATTCCACTGCCATATTCCTACCTCGGTGTGCAAACTCTGTATATGACATCGTTTCATTTATTTTCGAGATCTCATTATCATACTGTAATTAAACCAACTCCATATATTTGCTGTCTTGAGAGCTGAGAAAGTGACCCAGTTATTGGCTTATCCATGATTCATTCAAAGCAAAACCAGTGTTGACACCATCGAGCGTTTATATAACCTCTATGGTTGACACCCGTTATGCCGACAAAGCAAGCTCCCAGTTAAGAAATGTTTGTCGATATCGAAGTCACGATAACCTTTTAAGCAAATAATTTGACCTGCCGATGACTCATTCGACATGCGCATTGCTGTGGCACTTTAAGCACAGAAAAAAGAGCTACCTCATGGCACGGAGCCTGCAAGTTACGCAAGTAGATAAGTTGCCAAATGAGGAAGTGCGCTTACCGTTCGAGATAAACAAATATAGACTAAAAGCAATAGAATTGCAGAACTATAGTACTACCGTGTTTGTATAACAGATTTTTTTTACAGCAGAGTACTGTTTTAAGAAAATAAACCCGGGGGTCGTAAACGTTTTACAGATGTGGTAAATATTATCAGTAGATATGAATCATTAACGATATTTGGTGAATAAATAAATATCAGATATCTATGAACAGTTGCCGGTTGGCGTTTCGTAACACCTGACTGGTTCCCAACTTCCCGAATAGTGGGGTGTGTCGTAAGTGCACCTCTGGCTGTGCACCGTAGGCATTAAGGTTCAGCTTAAGTATCTCCGTTCATATTCTCTTTCTTCCATCTTACTTTCCACTCTCTCCTAACAATTGTTTCACAGTGTACCTGCGAGGTTTCCCTCCTCTTACACCTTTCCGACCTTTTACTCTCTGTTTCCCCTCTCAGTGCTAAATGACCTCACAGAAGATCCCAGGGATTGACCTGAATTTTATATTCCAATATTCCAACGTCTGACTGGTGGCATTTCCCCCATCGACATAGCGGAGATTAGCAGTCCTCGGCAATGATATGCTCCCCCGGGGTCTGTTTTTCTAAACTCATAATAATCTCCCTTCCATCAAAATTTATTGAAATGTTGAATCCAGGTAACTATGAATAAAGAACCGATGTAAAATTCCACAAGAGTTATGGTAAGCTATTTTTAGCTGGGTTTTGTTACTGTTAACAACTCGAGGCAACTTCGCTCAAGCTAAATGCCGGTGAATGTACGTACGTGTGTGCGTGAGCGCGTGTTTGTAATCTCTCTCTCTCTCTCTCTCTCTCTCTCTCTCAGGACACAGTAAAGCATTTTAGAAATATTCAGGGTTCAGGAATTGTAGCTTTTTTGCGCAAAATTGAATTGAAAATAAACTCCTTGCATAGCTCCATAAATATACTATTAATACGCCACAGCCCTTACCTTGTACTTTACGCCAAGTATTGTCTGTGGCAGTCGTACGATGGAGCTAAAGTGAGAGTTAGACTAGTCTTCCTAGAACTTAGGCCCATTTCCTGAAATCCATTCTACTATTGTTTATATGAACAGGAAATTAAGTTCCTGTTAGGCAGTTAACCAGGGTTCGTTGCATTAAAGTTGGTGAAGGGATTAAGACGTAATTTCATCCCAAAACGCTTGTGTAAAACCAGAAGGGCTAAATGTTTGAATAAGTACTGATGACAATCCAAGTATTGTATAGTCCAGTGCACACTTTCACGGCAGCATGAATATACTCTTCGTAATTCTACATTTGAGCTCAGCAACCTAAAAAATAAAAAAAAATCGCATCAGTGATCTCGTAGTTTGATTGTTTGTGTTTCACTTTGCATTCTCGGATTTTTTTTTTCCCGTCTTAGCAGACCACATTTGCAAAGTTAACTTTAGCTGTGTCTGTTATGATGGAGAATGCCTTTTAACTACTACTAATGTAACTAATGGTTAACTAATTACGTTTAGTAAGTGGCCTCACCACCATTACAACATTTAATACCAATAACAATAAAACCCTGTCTATTTCACGCGAATATTCATTCTCCATCTATCTTTGTTTCTATCTGTTTCTGATATACCATAGTGTTTACGATAAAGAATAAGAAATTACAATTAGGAAACAACATAAAGCTTCTATTTTAGCATGTATGACCATAGATATAGGATATCTACGTATGTGTTTGACTATCCTTGTGTCTGTATCTGGCGGTAAGCAATGAGTGTTACAAAATGTAAAAAAATGTTCTTATCAAACGGAAAGATAAAGTTGACATCAAAGGGGATTAAGAACAGATATAACGTGAATCATAGAGGTGTAGTGAACGAGGAACTAAATTAAAGGTTGCCGCTCAGTGCTTCCGCTGCAGATACTGATTTGGACATCACTCTCAAGGGCTTCCCCTCATAGCACACGGCAGGTCTTGCCGTTCCACAAAAACTATGCGAAAATTGCAAACTTTGAGACCCACTTGTATGATCAGTCCTTCATACCATTTCCTCCTGGAGTGGGGATACGTTTGCTTTTTTTCTTTGTTTCTCAGTATTAGATATACCCTACCTCTTTCTGAGAAATGGGTTCGCCATTAAGATTAGTACAGTCAACTCACTCTATGCAATGACCAAACTCGACTTAGCCTGGTAGGTCGCCATAAGTATTGACATACAAAAATAAACACATACAAATGTATGTAGTATGTATGTATGCATGCATGTATGTATACACATGTTTATAAATACACGAGATTTGAGATTAGGGCAACACATATCAACGACTAATTGGTTAAACCGTGAATGAAGCCTCAGCATTACTAAGTAGGGGAGGGGGGGGGCGAAGAACAGTTATGCTTCTCGGCATGAGGTTTTGGTTTCGTCGCATGATAACATCATTGGATCTCTGTGTTTACGTAGCGCATACCTCCGTCTAGAGCTCAGCAACAAGAGCTCTCAAGAAGAGACCATCACAAACCAGTGAAGATGAAATTATTCGAGTCAGAAGAGCTCCAACTTACCTGAGCTTGGCTCATGAATCCTGGTTCACCGCTGCTCACTCCACAAACCGTGATGCGGCCGCGGAGCAGTGGTTAAGGATGAAATACATGCTACACTAATTTCTGCAAGTTCCCTCGTGTATTGTATATCCTTCATCTTGATTTTGCTATTCATTTTTACTGCCATCTTTCGCACTATGATAAGTAGGTACGGGAGCGTTTATAGCCTCCCTGTCAGCATAGTAACATTAAATAAGAGCACGGTTATGACGAGGAAACAGGGAGGTATAGCTGGATTTATTCAGATGATACGTTTTGAATCAACCATACGCTATTATATCATTTATAAAAAATAAGAACCGATCAGTTCTTTCCAATGAGTGATGGTAATTCATGAACTGAAACGTATGGTATTTAAAGGAATGCATTGAATTAGTTTAATGCAATCACAAGGTTACATTTGTGTACAGTGAAACCGACAAATTCTTATAAACATTACTACCCGGACAGTGCGAAGATGGCAAGTGAAAACTGACTATCAGAAATGAAGGCGATACTACTCAATCTTCGGTGTTACTTTAGTAGACGGTCTACCTGGGTGTTTCTACACTGTTTCGCCGTTTAGTACTAGCCCGTCGGGGGTCAAAAATCCCTAAGTGCATTTTATCACATTTGATCCCCGAGGCTGACATAAGACCAGCTTAATCTCAAACAACAACCCTTGGTGCTACTTTAGGGACATTTGACCCCCAGCGGGCTAGTACTAAACACGGCGAAACAGTGTAGAAATACGCAGGTAGACCGTCTACTTAAGTAGCACCCACTCTTCATAGTCATACCGTATCGACCAACATCAAACTAGTAAATTTTATAACCCCGCCAAAATAATGAAATTATATGCTCATTGATGAATAACATCTGAAAAAGATTATGACAAATAGGCAATACAAATGCTAATAAAGTAGTACAACATTTAATAGTAGTACATTAGTTTATGGCACAAGACTTGAAATGGATCGGCACTGAAGGCGATGCACTAGAATAATTATATGCTAATGACTGAACCTTTGAAGGGCAAATTTAAAACTGCTGCTCTATTGAACCGACGCTACTTATCTTATATATATGTCGTAGAATTACACTGGATTGGGATAGAAAACATAAAGTAAATTGTACGTTTTTTCAAAGATAATACGCGATATTACTTGGTTAGGGAGAACACTGCGATATTATGACCAAAATAGGGAACATTAAGAAGATGCCGATTCTGGACACAAAAATACTGAAAACAAATGAGCATCTGTATCCATAAAAGGATACAGATGCTCAAATCCCTGCCCTCCCCCCCGCACAACCCCCACCCAAAATGAGAAAATTAATTCTAACTGATGAAAACCTAAAGATGACAGATCAAATATCAATCGTAATGAAAACCGAAATGCCTTGATTTGGATACGTTGCATCGCCTGTACATAACTAGTATGTAATCGCAAATCTATGCTTCTGTGACAGTCTCTACACTAGTATATACTAAAATATTCATCGAAGGAGCTGCAGGGTTAAACAACAAAGCAGCCAAATCAATAGAGAAGAAATGTTCTCGTAACAGGGACACTCCCAGCCTTTAATGTCGAAGGAGGAATGGAATACGAGGTGTGTTTTCACGTACATCGCGATAAATATGTAAGTTTTCACGTATGTCGTGATAAATATGTAAGTTTTCACGTACATCGCGATAAATATGTACGTTTTCACGTACATCGTGATAAATATGTAAGTTTTCACGTACATCGCGATTAATATGTAAGTAAAAGTCCCCTACAAAAAAAAAAATGCCGCCAAAAGTATAAATGTGCTATAGCATGGACAAATATACATTAATGTATTCAAAATGTAATGAAGACATTGGAAAACAAACTTTGAATATACACAGCACAAAGAACTAAAAAGATGCAAAAGCGCCGAGATATTTAAGAAATTAAAGAAGATATAGCTGTTCGTGAAGTGGAGCAGAGGAGCAACTAAGCTTGCCGATTAGACCAAGTATAAGGACCAACGAACATAAACAAGGATTAGGACGGTGATGATGATGTCGCTCGTGCGTCAATATACAGAGAAGTTTGCAGAAACTGCAAACACGCGTAGCTGTGCAGTCAGGCACGTGCAAAATATACAACATCGTTTCATGATACGGGTGATAAGGTAGTGCGAGTATATGCCACATCAATCCTACAACCAGTGATGTCATTTCTATTCAATTATAGTCCTTATTCCCAGCCGCTGTAGTTTTTCTAGGTATAATCACTCATTTTCATTGTCCTTTCTTCTTCTTCTTCTTCCCAGCTTTTTCCCATTTTTATATGGGGTCGCCGTTTCGGATGAGCCGTTTCCATCTATTTCTATCTTGCGCTTCTGCCTCATCAATTCCCTTCTCATGTAAATCTCCTCTCACACAGTCCTTCCATCTCTTTCTTTGGTCTCCCTCTCTTTCTTCTTCCTTGCACCTCCACTCCCATAGTATGTCTCCCAGCGTGGTCCTCATCTCTCCTCAACATGTGTCCATACCATCTCAGCCTCCCCTCCTGCACTTTCTTTGATACTTCCACCACCTTAGTTTGACCCCCTGTATGTTTTAGTCATTTCTGATCCTATCCACTCTTGTTACCCCAGACATCCACCTAAGCATTCTCATTTCTTGCCACATCCATCTTCTTCGCTCTGCTTTTCTCATGCTTGCTGTTTCCGTACCATACAGCATTGCTGTTCTTACCACCGTCTTGTGAAATTTTCCTTTTAACCTAAGCGGCACTCTTTTTGTCACAAAGAACTCCCGAGGCCGCTCTCCAGTTGTTCCAGCCTGCCTGTACCCGATGTTTTACTTCTTCTTCCATACTTCCTCCAGCGTTAACAAAAGATCCCAAATACTTAAACTTATCAACTCTCCTTATTTGCTCTCCACCAAGCTGAATACTTTCTCTATCATCCCCCTCAGTGGTGGTACACATATATTCTGTCTTGGATCTACTTATTCTCATTCCTCTGTCCTCCAGTACTTGTCTCCATCTTTCCAATTTCACTTCCAGATCTTCCCTGCTCCTCTTGCACACCAGAACCAAGGTTCATCCAGCATACAATATGTTCCATGGTACTGTCTCCCCCTTACTTCCTCTATTATAACATCCATCACTATGTTAAAGATAAATGGGCTCAGAGCCGACCCTGGTGTAATCCTACTCTCACCTCAAAACCTTCTGTCTCCCCAACACTGCTCCTCACTCTGGTAAATACATTCCGGTACATCTCTTGTATCAATCGCACATACTTCTCTGGCACCATCTTCTCCCTCAGGCTCCTCCATACCTCTTGTCTCGGGACTCTGTCATAAGCCTTTTCAAGGTCAATGAATACCATATGTAGGTCCCTTTGTCTTTCCCCGAATTTCTCCATTATTTGCCTCAGACAAATATACCATCTGTTGTTCCCCTTCCCTTCATAAATCCCATCTGCTCTTTACCTATTTGTACTTCTTCTCTAAGTCTAGCATCTATCATCCTTTCCAGTATCTTCAAAGTGTGGGACATCAATTTAATGCCCCTATAATTACCACACTCTTGGACATCGCCTTTCCCTTTAAAAATTGGGATCAATATACTCCCACGCCACTCATTTGGTATCTTTTCCTGTTCAAGGATCTTTATCATAAGATCGTACAGTATATCCACTCCTTCATCTCCTAATGCTTTCCATGCCTCCACCGGGATCATGTCTGGTCCGGTGCCTTCCCATTCTTCATCTTCTTCAGTGCATTTAGTACCTCTTGCCTAGAAACCTCATTACCATGCCAATGTTCACTTGCCCATCCTCTCTTATTAGTCTATTATTTTCTTCATTTAACAACTGTTCGAAATATTCTTTCCATCTCTTCACAATGTCTCCTCCTTTCTAAGCCACACTACCTTCCCTCTTTGGTTGATTATTTTTGTTTGATGTGTGTTATATCTTTGGTGCTCTTATTTCTAGCCTTTGATAGCTTCATCATCTTCTTTAATCCTTCCTTTGTACCCAGCTCATTATACACATCATCATACGACTTTGCTTTAGCTTGGGCTACCACCTTTTTCACCACCTTGTTTTTCTCTCTGTACCTATTTCTGTCTTTCCACTGACTGTGACTCTTCCCATCTTTTTTCTTTGCCTCCTTCTTATCTTTTACTACTTTCTCAATGTCTTCATCCCACCACCAACTATCCTTTTCTTCCCATATGATACCAGATGTCTCTCCTAGCAGCTCCTTTCCATGCCTTCTTATTACTGCTGCAATTTCGTGCCCACCATTCTTGAACATCTTCAATACCTAATATCAATATCCTCCCAAACCCCTCCTCTTAAACTCTCTCTTCTTATCCCCTTCCTTCTGTAATTCGTACCATTTAATTTTCCTTATCCCTTTAGCTTTGGTTTCTTTCCCTTTTCAACTTCAAGTCCATACATAGCAGCCTGTGTTGGGGGGCTACATGGTCGCCTGGAATAACTTTGCAGTTCTTGACCTCCACCAGATTTATCCTTTTATACAAGAAATAGTCTATCTGGGAGAATCTTCCCCCACTCCTATATGTTATTAGGTGTTCCCTTTTCTTCTCAAAAAATGTGTTTACTATTGCCATGTCGAATGACACAGCAAAGTCCACTACACTCTCTCCTTCTGGGTTTCTCTCCCAATTCCATGGCCCCCATGCACCCGCCCAATCGCCTCATTTTCACTTCCGACATGGCCATTCAATCTGCCCCAACTATCACCCTCTCATGCTCTTCCAGTTCTTGCATTATTCCATCCATGTCTCTCCAGAAATTTCCCTTTCTCTTCTTCTGTGCAACCAACTTGTGGTGCATATGCGCTTATAATATTCAGAATCTCTCCTCCATAACATATCTTCAATCTGATGATACGGTCATTCTTTCTATGCACTTCTATTACCGAGTTCTTTAGTTCACTAGACAGTACTATGCCAACTCCATTTCTACCTTGTTTATTTGCTCCACTATAATATAGCTTATATCCATCTCCCAACTCTTTAGCTTTATTTCCTTTCCACCGCGTTCTTGCACACACACAACAAATCTACTTTCTTTTCTCTCATCAAGTCAGCCAATTCTCTACCTCTCCCAGTCATGGACCCAAACATTTAGCTGACATACTCTGAACCCAATGTGAGCTCGCTTCTTTAGCTGCACCCGCTCCTGATGCAGTAGCCCTCGCCTTACCACAGAGTTAGGGCGATGTCTCTGTGCGTCGTTTACGGAGTACGCCCTAGCATTACCTCTTTCCATATTTCGGCTCATTCCATTTTTGGTTTTGGCACAGATTTTTACAGCCGGATGCCCTTCCTGACACCAACCCTCCCTATTTATCCGGGCTTGGGACCGGCACCCATAAGGACTTGGTTGCCCCCCCAGGTGGCTAGGTTAAATTTTATTTAACAAAGACGAACATAGAAACTCCTCCGTTATTAGGTATTTTTCATATATTGAGCGTCGTCTTCTCTGTAACCTGTTTTTTAAACCTTTATTTATCAACAATGATTAGAGATTACTCTGCTTATCTTATCACTAAGACCTTGACAACTATTTTATCTTTAGAAAGTCGAGTAGTTGTCTGTCTTTTACAGCTCACCTATTTAGATCTGATCTGAGATTGTCATGTCACAGTAATTCGCTGTTTATTTAGGATGAGCTGACAACCTTTCATGGGAACTTTCTGACATCGAACGATACGAAACCACAAACCCAGAGGTAGACCCCAGAGGGTTGTGGGGCTGGAACGGTGGAGCAACCACGGGTCAGTTTCCTGAAATGTCCATAACGCTTTCCTTTTGTACCCGGTGGCTTTACACCAAGCGATTCCAATCGATTCAATAGATGATGAAACGACACTATTCATGATTCGTCTTGATTCGCCTCACCAATTTCAATGTAATGTTTACACCAAGCGAATCGGCATGATTAATTGACTCGATTCGCTTGGTGTGAATGATTACATTGGAATTAGTGTGGCGAATCAAGACGAATCATGAATCGTGTCGATTCTTCATGAATTGATTCGATCGATTCGCTTGGTGTAAAAGCAGCCTTAGACTGAGTAAGTCTCGGTACGGGTATAACTTACTATATATATATATATATATATATATATATATATATATATATATATATATATATATATAGATAGATAGATAGATAGATAGATAGATAGATAGATCGATATTATAGACATAGTATATATATATAATATATATACTGTAATAGTGTTCATGCCAACTTTATGCTAATAAGTGCCACGCTATAAACATTTTAATTCCTTCATCTTCCAATCATTTACATAACCAGCGCTCTATAATAACACCAACAAGATCTGACCACCTGTTACTAATCTAAACCGTTAATGACATCCTCCATTTGACATATTCATCGATTACTCAATACAAACATTCGTGTGAAACCTACACTCCGTTTACATATTTATGCATGCATACACACGACGCACATATATCAAGCAACCATTTATATTTATTCTTAGAAGCTACTAGTGGTAATATCTGCGAACGAGTTGGTTCCCTAGATTCGCCTAAACAGGCTGTATACTACCACTCATCGCGGTGAAAGACTGGTAACTGGTTTACTTTCACTTCCACAACACACCACTCCGCCAATCAAGTTGCCGAATGCTTAGTACTACTTCTGTTCGCTCTCTATGTGTAGTACGTGTTTTCCATATAAACTTCATTTATACACACACACCTAATACTGTATGCATATATATATGTATGTATGTATATATATATATATATATATATATATATATATATATATATATATATATATATATATTATACAAACACACATAACATTACATACATCCATAGTCTATTCCATTCCATAGAAGATGATGTTTCAGCAATTTCAAGTTTGAAATACAAGACATATGCTACAAATTAACAGAAGTCTGAGAGTGAATGCACATTGATGTCCCACATGACAAACTACGTAATGATTTACCTTTTTATATCACTACCCTGCAAAACCTAGTCGAAATTATGTCACCATATTTTGATATTTACACCATCGCAAATGTAACCTATCAAAAGCGAACTGCCTTATTAACACTGGTTCAGTATCATAAACAGTGACTAAGATGTCATTAAAGATATCTTATTAATTATATAAGCGTATATAGAATTAGCTATTGTACAAATGGCATAAATTTGTTTCATGAATAGTATTAAAACAATAAAATCAACAGTGGATCCGTTGTTCTCTATAAAGGCAATTTGACAGTTTGGTTGTTGGCGCGTCTGTAAATGACACCGGTACTAAGATTTTAGTTTTTTTTACATAATTATATATTATTATTATATTGAGCTTTACCACCAATGTGGCTAGATTAATTATCATTATAATTTATCTTTAATCACACTTCATTAGGTGTTCAGGAAATTTGTCGAATCAACAATTATTCAACTCAAATGATATTGACATAGGCCTATTTCCAGCTTCCAGGGCCACAATGTTAATAGCAGCTGCTGTACTCTGTATAGGATATGGATATGTAAAGAGCTTTCAATGCCGAACGGTGTTCCCGCAGCTGTGTCTAGAATTATGGTAAGCCTTTTGACAGAGAGAAGCGGACATGGGCGCCCGCAGCATATTTTCCAAGAGGGGGCAAATTATATATATATATATATATATATATATATATATATATATATATATATATATATATATGTGTGTGTGTGTGTGTGTGTGTGTGTGTGTGTGTGTGTGTGTGTGTGTGTGTGTTACATTCGCTTTTTTCAATAGTTCCATATATAACTTTTCAGGTGAATTCAAATATTTCTGGAAGGAACTACAAAGTTATATACTGTATACAAATATTATACAATACATAATGATACCTTTAATTTACTTAAGCCGAAAGAATATATTGTAAAATGGAAGGAAAACAAGGTGATCTAGTTAAATGTAATAAGTGTAATATATATATATATATATATATATATATATATATATATATATATATGTATATATATATGTATGTATATATATATATATATATATATATATATATATATATATATATATGTGTGTGTGTGTGTTGTGTGTGTGTGTGTGTGTGTGTGTCCAGGATTTCAGTGCGAGCGCCCATGGAAGCGATGTAAGCATATATAGGCATCAACGGTTTTTAGTTACTATAACGCTGAGTCTATATCAAAGAATGGTATTCACTAAGGAAATAAATATAAAAAGACCCACATATCCATTCATCAACCTGTCACTCACAATGGAACTGCGTTTTCCCGCTCTCTCTCATGCACTATACGCTTTTCGTATCTCGTCCTATTTCTGCGATACCATGCAGTCTGTCCCTATCTCCTCCTTCTGTATCTCTTGCCTCGTCTCTCCTCCTCGAAAACAGTTTACTTGATCGTTTTCCATTGGGGAAATAGTATGAGTCACATGAGCAGTCTTGGTTTTGGAAAATTAGTTGTTCTTTTCTTGTCACATATTCACGCGCTATACGGCCATCACCCGTCTGTGTATGTATGGTTCTCACTTGTGTGTTGCATCTCCGCTTCGTCCTTCATTTTCGACAAAGAAGAATCATGGGTATTCGTTAGGTCACTGATCCTTGTGATTTGCACATGACGTATAGTCTTTTACCCTTCTCTATGTAATGTGATTCTCTCTCTCTCTGTATATATATATATATATATATATATAAGTATATATATATATATATATATCTATATATATATGTGTGTGTGTGTGTGTGTGTGTGTGTGTGTGTGTGTGTGTGTGTGTGTGTGTGTGTGTATAAAGGTTTTTTGCCACGAAGGAAAAAAAAACAAAAAAACCTTTATTTATACATAGCATCACGTTTTATATACTTCGTGATCAAGTTATTCATATATATATATATATATATATATATATATATATATATATATATATATATTTGCTATTAGGTTATCCCAAAAACGTTGAGTAGTCTATCAAAATTAAAGTAAATTCCTAAATGAGACCTAAGTATGTCATGAGTGTCTCACGTGCAATTTTAATGATGTTCCACTGACATTTCGCTTATCAACGAAAATCTATAAACAGCAGATGTTGTTGCTCCATATAGAAAACAAATTTACTTGTTATTTTACCTTTTAGACTGGAAAATTAATCTCACTTGTTGATTAAATCCACGTGATGTCTTTTGTTTGTACTGATGACAGAGAAAACGAAGTAACTAGTGAAAAATCTGAAAGTGCAGCCAGGAAAAAACACGAAAAAATAAGAAGAAAGGTGATAATAGCCTTTTGATTTCTGCACAGTTATGTGTTTTAAGAAACAGAAAAGCTATAGCCAAGGATGCTTTTAAAATTAATCGGTGACAAACGCACTCCCACATTTTAATATCACCACTTATGAGAGTAACATTACTGACGTATCGAGCTGACGTTGTTTTTAAATGGCCCGCCACATTTTCGCTCGAGGGTAAGTTAACGTGGCAGACGAAAGTCTACACCCTTTCACCTTCAAGACTAAATTTATACTATGCATGGGCGAAGGTTGATCCTAAATTATAGATGCTAATAATTAAATAAAAACAAATTTCTTTGCTACATTACTAAAAATGTAATAGAATTCCAAATATCTGGCCAAGTTCGATGTCAGCTGAGTTGGAAGAGTCTAAAAGGTGTAAATTTTAATTAACAAATACTGGAATAATATGTGACAGAAAAGTATAATTTTATTTATTTCTTTAACATTTTATAACATCTCTTTACAAAAGAAATATTTTAGACACTACAAATCAACTGCGTGAAGGGTGACTTATCATAGTTGCTCAACGACTGTGAAGTACGACAACACCATCATCCCTTGAGGATCATAAACACACCAACAACAAATTCTGTAAAATATGTCGTCTCAAAACGAACTCCTAAGCCGGGCGGAAGACTTCGCTGATCAAGTAAGTGTGTTGGTGAATATTTAAACCGAACAAACCTAATCAAGAAATAGTGAAAATGCCACAACGTCAAGGATTAATCGCTATATACCGGTTGGTGTATTTGACAGATGTCTTTTTCTCCTTCAAAAACAGGTTGACCTCGATCCTAACTTTCGTGGGTTTTCAAATATTGTACGTTTATGTCACTGTTTAAAAGTTCATGTTTTCTCGCCCTGTATTTGTGCATGTGAAGCATATTTATTTTGAGAAGTCACCGGGAATGTAATCAGTTCTGGTACACAACTGCTCTTTGGACCTGGGTATTACCTAGTAGGGCAGTTGGTTGACCCAGGTCCTTGTCTTTGTGTAAAACTTAGGTTGTTTAAGTGTTTGGTAGCTTTACGTTCGTAGTGTTTGAAGTTTTTATGTAGGTGGAATGTACATGTTTACCTTAGGGTAGTTAAGGACTCTACAAAGTAGTTTAGAGCAAGGGAACTGGACATCTGCAGCTGTTTACTACTAGGGTAAAAAACCGTAGGGTACAGAGTGGACCATGTTACGATCAGCCTGGACAATCCCAAAAAAAGTACATTATAACGCGTTCTGACATCGTAGATGGACATTAGTCGCGACTTCTTGTTGGTGAGAAACGGAGCTAAAGACCTCTACTCTCCTTTCGAAGTAAGTATTTTCTCCAAAGTTAGAAATTAAAGGCCAAATTTTAAGATTTAAACAGAGGGTAGTGAAAACGGTCTCAAACGTAGTGCAAATCTCACCAAAATGCGTTCGACAGTTTTACTTAAAACTCGAAGTATTTAGAAGATTGACGCCATCTCGATGTTTACGGAGTCGCTTGTGTCAATAAACTAACCATTTCCTGTATAAATCCGCACACCACTTGTACCCACAGACACTGGGGTACTTTCATCACAACAATCGGAAAACTTTCCCTCACCGAGTAAACAACTGTTTTGTAGAAGACGACGACGAAGAGTGCACTTCGATAATTTTTTAAATAAATAGTAAAACATCAATATTTTACATATTTATGATGATTAATTTGAATATATTCGTTATTGAAAAAGTAACTCTATTCTGACTCAAATTTAAGTAATTAGGGGGAAAAACCAGCGACTACCAACCCTTATCACAGTTTTCAGGTCTTATTCACTCTATATTTATAGTAAATGGTGAAACAAGAATACAATTACAACTCCAAGCATACTATTCAAAATTACAGATATTTCTGAAGTACGAGCAGACGACGGAAAAAAGACATCGTTGCCAATCTAGTGGAGCTTCACACATACGCGGATGCATTTACAAACTGTGTCCATGAATTCTAGTTGTCATAGTAAAGCAGTAATGATAAAATTGCTGTAATATATATATACTACAAATAGATATGCTAATTTCACTTATTTCCCCGGTTTTGTGTAACTCTTATACCCAGTTTGGAGGGTAAACTCATACCAATTGACAACACTAATAAACAATTAGAGCGCAAAATGCCGCAGAGAATGCCGTAGTTCCCTTAGATAAGTACTGGTTAAAGGTCGGGTTTACGATTGTTGTGACGAAAGTGCCCCAGCATCTATGGGTACGAGTGGTGTGCAGATTTAGCACAGGAAATGGGAAGTTTGTTGTCACAAGTAACTCCGCAAACATCGTAATTATACAAAATGAGTATAATTACAATCAAATAAGCACTGTGAAGTTTCATTTGTGATGGCAGTAAGGATAAAACCACTGATTACAAGGTAAAAGTGCATTTCAGTTCAAGCCATGACCCTGGGAATAATACATCTCATACTTTCACTAATACATATAGGCAACAAAATGCAATGATGACAACTGCAATCTTGAGTAATTTCAATAAATATTACATGTACTATACACATAATATTGTTCAAATGAGCACTGGGAAGGACTTATCCACCAGTGTATGCCTGGATTGTGCATGAGACAATACTATGCCATATTGGATGAAAAATCTGCCTTGAAAACATATTTTATGAAAACCTCACATGCTTGCTTTAGTTCGTATGGCAGTTTCACATACCTATTTCATTTTGTTGATGAAACTTCAATCTTTTGAATGGTATGCTTAAATATTGAATTGCATTGTTGTTTTGCCAGTTAAATATAAAGTGAAAAAGTGGCTCATTTGTCAGTGCTAGTGCCCTCACAGCAGTTTTTACCCTAATTTCTGATTAAACAGAAGTTAATGAAAGGGTAGCCATAAATAATAGAGCAGTTTTATCATTATTGCATTACTATGACAGCTAGAATTCATGGAAACATTTTGTAAAGGCATCGGCGTATGTGTCAAGTTCCACTAAATTGACAACAATGATTTGCCATTCCTAGCAGGCAAACATTAAAGGTTACATTTGTTTCAGCCGCACAATTATTGAAAATAAAAAACAAATTATTTCAGCCATACAATTATTGAAAATAAAAAAAAATAAAAAGTAAAAATAGTAACAGACTTGCATAAATGAAAATGCTAGCAAAAAAGTACAAATTTCTTGTCATAAACAATTTAACTAAAGTTACAAAACTGACATCTGCTCGTGGATTCTGGCTGCCAGATGTACAACAATGCTGAAAAAGTATTCCCGCAGTGGCTTTGCTAACTAACTCACGTATTTCAGTTGGAATTTGGAGTGAATTAAGAACGTAATGTGTATAATTATAATCAAATAAGTACTGTGGAGTTTCAGTTGTGATGGCAGTAAGGATAAAACCACCGATTACAAGATAATAATGCATTTCAGTTCTAAACATTACCTTGGGAATAAGATTTCTCATACTTTCACTAGTATAGGCAACAAAAAGTTTTATTGTGCTGGTTACTACTACAATCTTGAGTAATATCAGTAAACGTTACATATATACTCAAATATTGTTCAATTGAGCACTGGGAAGGACGTGGTCCCAATTGTAGAACCGAATTGCACACAACTATTAGAAGCCATATTGGATTTAAAGTTAAGTATATCTTGGTTTTACCAGACCACTGAGCTGATTAACAGCTCTCCTAGGGCTGGCCCAAAGGATTAGATATTTTTCGTGACTAGGAACCAATGAGTTGCCCAGCAACGGGACCTAGAGCTTATTGTGGGATCCGAACCACATTGTATCGAGAAATTCATTTCTATCACCAGAAATAAATTCCTCTGGTTCCGCATTGGCCGAGCCGAGAATCGAACTTCGGACCACCGGGTTGGTAGCCGAGTGCAAAATGCACTCGGCCAACGTGGAACTGTTTATTGGATTTAAAAACTGCCTTTAACACATATTTTATGAAGACTTCACAAGCTTATTTTACTTCATATGGCAGTTTCATATCTCATTTTGTTGACGAAACTTCAACCTTTTGAATTATTTGCTTAAGTATTTAATTGTATTGTTGTTTCACCAATTAAATAGAGGGGAATTTTTTATTTTATTTTTTTTTCTTCCCCTCCAATCAATGCTTGCACAGTGGTGTTTTACCCTAAGTGTTTTCTCCCAAGTTATATACAAATTAAGGCCATAATTTTCCATTAAACAGAGGTTAACGAAAGTGTAGCCATGTGCAGTGCTAACTTACCTCCATGACGCTTTCAAAATTTTTACTTGAAACACCTTAAGTATAGAAGAATGACGTCATCTCGATTTTTGCGGAGTCACTTGCGGAAACAAACTTCCCATTCCCTGTGCTAAATCTGCACACCACTTATATATCCATAGACATTGGTACATTTTCTTCACAACAATCTTAAGCAACGATGGTGCTCACGCTTGGGACCGGGGAAACCTGGTGATTTTTTGGGAAGAAGATGAGTGCTAGATATTTAAATAATTAGTTAACTACCAGAATAGGGTTATGAATTGCATAAGTTTATTACGTATTCATGGTAATTCATTTGAAAATATTCGTTTTTGTAAAAGTAACCAGAAACCTGATACAAATTTCAGCGGTTTTGCTGTGAACATTAGCTACGATGTGTTGTTTGCGCTTTCCTATTTATTTATCGCTGTTGCCAATTGCTGTGTGTTTACCTTCAAAACTTAGAATAAGACTTACACAAAACATTGGAAATAAGTGAATTTAGTGTATCTTGTCATTATTGCATTATTATGACAGGTAGAATTCATGGAAACAGTTGGCAACGATGATTTGCCTTTCCTAGCTCGCAAGCATTAAAGGTTACATTTATTTCAGCCGTACAATTATTAAAAATTTTAAAGAAAGTCAAAATAGCAATATAGACTTGTATCAGTGAAAACGGCTATAACAAAATTCAAAATTTTTGTCATGAACAATTCATTAATCTGTCATCTGTTCACCGGTGCTTTTGGCAGCCAGATGTACACGATGTCCGTAAAGTCCTAGTAATATTACAAGTATTTATTGCTCAGAAACCATATAACAGAGTAATGCAGTTGCCCTGACCTAGTCATCAATAAATTATACTGTATACAGCAGCATGGGACTTCATCTTAACCCCCCTCACCTAACCTAGCTTGGGTCCCCTGTCCAACCCAACTTAGCACACCATATGATATATAAATCTTATGCACTAATGATTACAAACCTTCGCTGCTTGTCTTCTGTTTTCCTGTATAGGGCTTTCTAACTGATTGTCCTCTCTATTGTCCTTTATAGGGCTTTCTGACTGAGGGTATCATTGTAGGGCTTGAAAGATGAGAGTTAAGAAACTTAACACTATGCTCATGCTGCTTAAGGAATGAATAACATAATGTTAAGTACTTAGGCTTAATATCAGCTGTTAAACACAGTCTAATAATATCTCCAAATGGTGTGTGCCAATTTTTTTTCTTTCTCCAAAATCCTGAGGCAAGAACTTATATGTACACTGACCAATTGTCAGTAATGATTTTGGAACAAGTCATAATGCTATTTTATGAATGGAATAAATCTCCTGCTTCCCTTGAATCAAAATCTGGCCTTTAGGCGCATTGCCCTGAGAACCATCAGGTAGCCTACTAATATTATACTATTTTGTGTTGACTAAGGTGGTTTCATTACCTTTCACAGTTAGTCATCCAGCCCTAACAGAGTCTGGCAATAAAACCAAAACTTAGTCACTTGGTAGCAAAGAGTATGCCATTATGCAAAAGAGTATTTATATTATATACTTGTGCCTGATTTTAATATTATATTGTTTTGTGATATAAATGTTTGGCAAAAGATTCATAAAAACAAATTGCCCAGTCTATAATCACTCACATTTTTTATTTTTTTCTTCACTTACAACAGCTTTATGAAAAGATTTTGAGGTAGTACTGCACTTAAAGGATCTGCAGATTATTTCTTTATAAATGATGCTTTACTTATTATGGAATAGTATTATTAAGTTTTATTTAGTATATTGTTGCTGTGTATAGCTTCATAATGTGTACATCAGCCTTAGTCAGTGCTGATACTCTTTCAGATGTTTGTTACTGAACAGCAAGTTTATGGTTGCTGTAAGTAGACACGTAATTGAGGAACTGAAAAAAAAAATTGTTAACTTGTTAAAATTGAATGATTGAAATTATTCAGGAAAAAAAATTAATATTTTTCTTGAAAAGGTCTTCTGTAATTTTTCAGCATTGGTGACTTTTGGTGTTCTGATGTCCGTTGAAACTAAATCATTTAGTCTGCATAACCTGTAGTAAGTTACCTGGGTACTGTTACTGCAGCCCTTTACTTATCAGTATTCAAAAAGTAATACAGGTATTAGGCTTACTGTCGAAAATATGAAGTTTTCGACAAGAAAACTGGGAATACTGCCAATGAATACCTTTCTTTCTCTTTAGCAGGGCAAGTCAGTATTGTGTTTGTGATTCTTGGGGTAAATGGCCTCAAGAACTAACATAACCTGTTGACCCTTGTTTCACCTCATTATCTGGGAGTTTGTAAACCTAATCTTTACAAGGAGGGGAAGGGAATAAAGAAGTTCTGAAAGGAATATCCCCCTCAGATCTTGAATAATTGACTTGAGAGTAATTGATATGGTTGTGAGTTACGTAGCACACCTAACGTTTTTTGTTTACAGGCTTATCCAGGCCTATAATATAATCCTTCTAAGGTACCTGTACAGCATTATTTTCTTAAATTGCCAGGACTTTGATGAGTCAAAGAAATTTCCAGTTATAAGGATAAAGGACTTTGTGTTGGTTGCTTATGACAAGTGACAAATCAATGTTACATCATCTTCATACTCATTATAGGTAAACTAGGTAGTGTAGTATTTTCAGACTCCTTCCATGCACATATTTGGTTCTGTCCACCACCTAGAAAAATTTTCTTATGTTAAATGCAGTGGTTGTATTAAACATCTTGGGGCATAGGTAATAGGTTGATATGAATTTCCCAAATATGTACTGTAATTTGATAAAATTTCTACTCAAAATAAATTGAGAAGAGTACCTTGAGAACATTGCTTTTCAAAACTAACATACTGGGGTGAGTTCAGGTGAAGTTAGTTGGTAACCCTCCCTGTTGGTATGGTCCTTTTTTAGAGAGTACAAATTTTACTACATATGTCATAAACTTCCATGAGAGGATGGTAGAGTTTGGGGATTATTCCTTTTCAGGAAGAGTGGAATTTTACTATTTCATAAACTTCCATGAGAGGATGGTAGAGTTTGGGGATTATTCCTTTTCAGGAAGAGTGAAATTTTACTATTTCATAAACTTCCATGAGAGGATGGTAGAGTTTGGGGATTATTCCTTTTCAGGAAGAGTGGAATTTTACTATTTCATAAACTTCCATGAGAGGATGGTAGAGTTTGGGGATTATTCCTTTTCAGGAAGAGTGGAATTTTACTATTTCATAAACTTCCATGAGAGGATGGTAGAGTTTGGGGATTATTCCTTCTCAGAAAGAGTGAAATTTTACTATTTCATAAACTTCCATGAGAGGATGGTAGAGTTTGGGGCACTGATAATCTTTGATATTCCAATTTAAGTAAACATGGGATATTTGATAGCAAGAGCAGCTGCTTCCCTTCTGTTGTCCTTGAATCTTTCATGACAGTTACTTGAAGGGTACGTACAGAAATTGAATTTACTGGGTATGGTCAACCTAATGTATTTTGCAATATTATTTGTAGCACACATGACAGAAATGTGAAAGTAAACATTATCAATGTTTTCCAATATTTACAATAATGACAAACCTATTTGTTCTAACATTTGCATTCGTATTCAAATTGCAAGTTGTACAGTGCTGCATGGGAGTTTTTGTGCATAGGATTGTTAGGTACATTGTAATAATACATATTTGTTTAAGACTGCTAATCATGTATTTGTTTTCTTTTCAGTTTTTAAGGTATAGTAAAAATTACTTACCTCACATAGCACGTCTTTGTTTGGTGAGCACCTTCCTTGAAGATGGCTTGCGTATGTGGTGGCAATGGCGTGAACAACGAGAATATATGGACATATCATGGGGTTGCGGATACTTCTTGGCCACACTTTTTGTCTTAATCAACCTCGTCGGACAATTAGGTGGAGTTTTTATGGTATTATTTAGGAAAAAAGTAGAAGTGGCATGTGGAATACTACTTTTCATCGTGGTACTTCAGGTAACAGTACTTCTTTGTCCTAAAAATGGTTATAGAGAAAAGTTTATTCTTATTACATATGGAAATAGAGTATTACCTTTCAAGACAGCAAATGTAATTCAGGATCTTAAAGATTTTGAGAGAGCTTATGTTTATACCTAGATTGAGGTGTCTGAATTAAATTTATTTATGAAGTGATAAATGTTTCACAACCTCCAGAGTTTTGATCACTTTAGTTTCAGTGTAATTATAGATATTACATATGAAAAATAGTACAATGTTGCTGTATTACAATAGACTTTTCATTGTACATGAAGATAAAGGTATGTAAAATGAAGAAATCTTTTTTAAGATATATTGATTTTTTAACTTTGTACAGGTATTAGTTTTTAATCCTGTTCCACAAGTATGTTTGGGGCATGTCAAGTATGCTTTTGTCATCTGCGTGGTTTGTCTGTATTTTAACCAGCACCTTAATATGTTGCATATATATAACTGTAGGATTACATTTGTTTGTAATGAAAGCAGCATAACCATTTTTCAAAATCAAGTAGTATAATCACTTACCATAACTTTTTCATTCTATACTGTGACTGATGAAAATTCCACCAAAACTTTCTCATTCTATACTGTAGTTGATGAAAATTCTGTCATGTGTGCATTCCACTCAGTAATAATTTTGCAGACAGTCATAGTATATATACATTTCATAAAGCTTATATTAATACAATGAAATTTGTTTTGCTGTTCCTGCTTTTTTCGTTATCATTGATGTGTCAAAACTTGGAAAACCATATTCTTACCATACTTGCTGTCATGAACAAGTAATTTTTCACATAAGTTCTTCCATTATAAATGATGCATTGATTATTCAGAAAACTTACTTTCATCTTTGATAGCCAATTACAAATATTCTACAGCTTGAGTAAAATAAAAAAAAAAAATAAAAAAATCTATGAAATACAGGTAAAGTAAACCTCCTTTTCCAGACTGTTGCCTACCAGATACTTTGGGATATGCAGTTCCTGTTCCGAAATCTAGCTTTAATTGGAGGATTAGCGCTTGTCTTGGCAGAAAGCAAAAAAGAAGCCCGGTCCATATTTGCAGGAGTGCCATCCTTGGGAGAGAATAAACCCAAGACATATTTGATGTTGGGTGGAAGAATTCTCCTTGTATTCATGTTCCTCACACTTGTCAGATTCGAATTTTCATTGATGCAGGTAAGGGTTTTAGATTTGTTTGTTCTGTACTGAAGGATTTGTCTTGAATGGGTGGTCTGCTTAGAGTACTTGAAATTTGTTAGTTTTATTTTCTCATTTCACATAAGTATCAGGTGTATGTATAAGGAAGTTTTCATAAAAAGTGGATTGGCTGTTTACCAGTGCAGAAGAAAATAAACACGTATCTACTTACCAGTTAATTTCACCGGATTTGTGAGTGTTAAAAATACTGCCATGCATAAGGAATAATCATGGAGTCAATGACTTTGTTTAAAGGGCCACCTGGTCTTTTGTGAACCTGTGCAGTAATGTATTATGTACTTGTGTATGATCCCTCATTTAGGTGTATTTGTAATTAGTTTAAAGATTTTGATCATATAAAAGGAATATGGGTATGTGGCTTGTAGAGTTTGTTAACATTTATTAATGTAGTTTTCTTGAAGTAATTATTATCAAGTTGTATTATTGACACTCCGAAAGTAATAGAATACCAGGAAAAGACTTAAGTATTCCCCAAATTGAGAGGGTTTTGAGAGTACAAAAGTTTTGTACTAATTGTCCTGTTTGTGTAGGATTTGAGTAAAGGATGAATTCTTTGAAATTACTCTTAGTTAAAACTGCTCATAGTGCTTATGCTGGAGCTTTTGTTTGTTGCATGTGGACCCTAATGTATGTTTATTTTTTATAGCATTAATTCATGAATGCTTGTCTTTCTTGGGTAATGATAGTTAGCAAAGTATTTCTGTAGCTTTCTTTTCATCTAAAGTGACATGTTTTCCGTCTTCACCAGAGTTCCTTGATTCACTCTCCTCCCTTGACTAACCTCTTAACTTGTACACACTGTTGTATGTTTTTTAAAAAATAATATCCTTTCACACTTTTCCTCCAACATTCATTTTATTTCGTGTTCTTTACACAAGTATGACATTAGCTTCTAATTCATGTGCTGATAGTAGTAGTAAGACCATCCAAACTGAGAAAGGAAGGCTAAAATGTAGTGCTTTCTGCCAGGAAAGTGGTACTGTTACTGTTTTAGCAGAGTTTGTAAGATAAAGAAGTCTGGATTGTATATGTGGTGTTCATGCATGCAGTTAAATCCTTGGATTATTTGGTAGCACATTTTTCTTCACCTTGTGTTGTGTGTTGGCAGCTTGGCAAACAGACTCGGCAAAAGTGTATTCCCAACTTTTCAAAGTACCTGAATGATTCATAAGTGAAGGGACCACTCCTGGGGGAAGGAAATGCTGAGGCCTGGTTTGAGTATCCACCTAGATATTAGACTCCCATAATGAATACATGTTGGCATGATAGTGACCTTGTGCATTTTTGTGTGAGATTAATAATGCCAGCATGCAAAGAGGCATTGACCCGTCCCTTATTTCTCTTGTTTACTGCTATACTGTTGCGGTGATGGGTGCTGACTGTGACCTCAATGCAACAACCCCAAAAAAACAGGCTTTGTCTCTTGTTTGTCCTCCCTGGACCATATTCTTTGACCTGAGATTGCAACTAATGGGTACCCCAATCATCATTCAAAGGATGCAAGAGCATCAAAAGTTTGGGCTTCAGCAGCACCAATGGGAGACACTTCAGGAGATTCAGTTGATCTTGGCATCATCAGAGATTATAAAGAATATCTTCAGTGTTTTGGATCCATGCAGACTGTGGCATTGAGGCCATTTTCATCACAGATTTTGAGGAACCAGCTACTTAGGTATCAGATGACTTCGCAACACCTCTCAAGACTTTGTCTTAGGTTTAGGTTGACAAACTCCTGGATAATTTCCTAAAGATAACTGTCTGTCCCCCAAGGGGTAGACCAGATCTGTGGTGATGTTATGCATATCCAGGTATACTGCCAGTGTGGTCGTGGCCAGGCTTCACTTCTCCAAATTTTATGTGATGTCATATGGACTGACACGAAGCCAAAAGTTAGTGGCCAAAACAACAGGGTAGAACTTGTGCTGAGAATGCAAAGAGATAGCTATCACAAACTCGGTCATAACTTTGTGCTGATGGGTTCAGGTCCATCTTAGACTCCTGAAGAGAAGCTCCAACTAGGAGAGATGTGATTGGAGGTGATGGTAGAACTTCCTCTGCTCTGTTCTTTCTCACCGTTATCCCTACATTAGGGTTCGGTTGCCTGATGCTCCTTCTCCAATACCTTTTTGGCATCATCCTCCACCAAATGTCTTCTCTCCATATCTTCCTTTACTTTATCTCGCCATCTAATTCTGTCTCCTTCTTGATCATCTTCCTCTAACAGGTTCCTCCCAAGCCCTCTTCACTCTCTCCTCGACATCCATCCTCAACACATGCCCATACCAGCCCATACCATCTCAGTCATGACTCTCTTATCACCTATGTAATTTTTACTAAGCCTGCCCTACTTCTTATTTCATCATTTTCCAATCTCTCAAGCAGCTATATTCCCATAATCCGCGTCAGCATTCTCATCTCTGTTCTCTTCTCTATCCACCTGTAATTGCTGGTGTATGGAAGAACCATTTTTCTAACCACCTCTGCTTGGCAACATGTGCCTTAACTACCAGACTAAGAGGATGACTTGGAGATGTACATTTGAGAAGTAGTGACACTGATGTAGTCAGATTTTTTTTTGAGGTGATGGAGACCGGATTGAATTTTTTAATTGTTCATACGTGAACAAACCTTCGGTCTTAACAATAGGATAATTTCTAGCACCCAGCTGGATCCGGTGGAAAAGCAGATGAAAGCAAGGAATCTTGTGATATCTGGCAACGTATGCGTAGATCGGGTGAAGAGTGGTCAAGGACCACGCACCTACGCCACTGTGTCGGTCTTTTCTTTAACCGCCTGGGTGAGAGTTGTGGTTGACCTCTCTCGGCCTTTACCTGGTTCATTGCCCGTTTCGTTTTTTTAGTGTGTGTGTGTGTGTGTGAGTGTGGCTGATATTATGGCTGCTTCTGCTGCTTCTCAGCCTCGTTAACGTGTGTGCCCTGGAATTGAACTGGGACGCCAGGTTTTCTGTGTTCTCGTTTTTTGGCTTCAGTGGTGACAAATCCCCACATCACGTGTAACAGGTGCTGTTCTATTTTTGTACTATAACAAATCCTTGTACGGAATGCCGGGTATAACCTAAAGAGCAGTGGAAGTCGTTTTATAGCAAGAGAGAGCATCGGAGGGTTTCAACTCTTCCCGATCCTTCGTCTCCTGCAGTATTCACCCCCCATAGTAGCGTTGTGCCTGTGTTTCCTGCCGTTTCTTCCATTGATTTGTCACTGGAAGTATCGGGAGGCCCCCAGGCTGATTTTTGTAATGTCCCCCCTTCTTCGGGAGTTAATTTGATTCCTGGGAAGGGGGAGGCTCGTTCATCATTCTCATTTATTCCAGAGATGGCGGTAATTTGGAAGATGCTCGGGCTAGGGGGTCCCCCATCCTTGGAGGGGTTGCTAGCACACTTTATGGAGGCTTGCTACCCCCCTCCTCAGGCTGGCCAGGCCCTCCCCCCTCCTCCCGGCCTCATCGTCTTGGGTAGCCAAGGTCAGCCATCTTGTATTGCTTCACCAGTGACTGTTGCCGCTTCTTCGAGCTGCCGTGGCGTCAGCCTCGTTGATAACGTCACGGGATCAGTCGTCATGTATTCCTCCGCCAGTGACATCTGCTTCCATTAATTTTAATGAGGAAGGTGCCTTAAAGGAGCTTACACATTCTTCTTGTCGTCGGTCTCCGTTGCCGGAGCAGGATGAGGGAGACACGCAAGAGTTTTTGTCTTCCTTTTCGGAAGTTGTCGATCTCATTCGTGGATTCAACAATTTGGAAAGTAGGACTCAGGCTCGGTTGTCTTACACTCCTCCTTGCTTGGAAGCCTTGGTAGGAGCTACGCAGGATCCCAAATCATCTCTTCAACTTCCCTTGTCGGGGCACGTCCAGTCGGTCTTGCATAAGGTTAATGCCTCTGTTTCAGACCGGGATGGTTCGCTTCACTCTAAAGGCTCTGCCAAACTACTACCCCCGCCTCTCGAGAGACATAGGAAGTACTATGCTACGAACTCTGCATTTTTTATGTCGCACCATCTTAACCCAGATGTCATTTGCCTGAAGCCGGGATTGATTTATGTGCAGGTGAGGTCGGTGGCTCCGTCCTTGTCTCCACAAGATGCCTCGGTGTTGGAATCTTCGGCAGCCTCCATGTTGCAGATGGTTTCTTGGCTGGACTTCTGGTCTGTGGTCATTGCCAAGATAGCTTCTGACAGGTCCCCAGAAGGGTTGTTGAGTGCATCCACGCTTGCCAGTCTGTTGCAGTCCGGAGGCAAGGCAGTTTCATATATGGCTCACCTCTGTTAATTTATGGGCTAACCTCCTTCTGATTAGAAGAGACGCAGCTTTATCAAGAATGGAGAGATCCTTGCTGTCATTGAGAAACGGGAGTCCCAATTTTTGTTTCCTCGGATCGAGCTCGAAAATGTGATAGACCAGGCCGTGTCTAAGTTGGAGTCTTGTCCTCGGAGATGTCTGGCTCCTCCTCCTCCCCCTATCCAGCAGCTGTCAAGAAGATCAGCGCCTGGTAGGCTATCGAGGAGTTCGATTTCGGCAGGGCCTTCCCGTTCGGCTCAGCCTAGGTCAGAGGACCAACGTCCCTTTCGCTCTCGTTCCTTTAAGCCAAGAAGGGGCCCAAGGGGCAAAGGTAAAGGGGGCCGTCGGTAGGTTAGGCCCCTCTCCCTCTCCTGTGCCACGGGTGGGGAGGGTGCCTGGTGGGCCATTGGTCCAAGTGGCAGAGTTATGGGCCAGAGAAGTGGGTGGTAGATGTCCATCGGGTTGGGTACCTGCTGCCATTTGACTTCTCTCCTCCTCTGTCAGACAAGCCGCAGCTCAGGAAGACATATCCTCCAGATTCTCTTAAGTTCTTGGCTCTTTGGGAGGAAGTGTAGAAGATTCTGGACAAGGATGTGATAAAGTGGTGCGTCCGTCTCCAGGGTTTTACAGTCACATCATCTTGGTGCCCTAGGCGTCGGGAGGATGGAGACCTGTGATAGACTTATCCACCTTGAATCACTTCATCAGGAAGACACGGTTCAAGATGGAGACCCCTATTCATCCGACGTCCAGGAAGTTACTTCGCTTCTCTCTTGGGGACAAGGTCTTCTAGTTCAAGGTCCTGTGCTTCGGGCAGACAACAGCCCCTCAAGTGTTCACAAGGGTCTTCTCTCTCGTGTCAAGTTGGGCCCATGCTCGGGATCCATTTGCTGAGGTACCTCGACGATTGGTTAGTCTTGGCAGTTTCCAGGGAAAATTGCTACAGGACAGGGATTGTCTACTTTGTTTCTGTCTGGAACTGGGCATCGTAGTCAACCAGGAAAAGTCAAACCTCGTACCCACTCAAAGGATTCTCTACCTGGGCATGGTCATCGATGTGACAGTGGCGAAAGTTTTCCTGTTGGATCAGAGATTGGTGAAGTTGCAAGTGGTGGCGCATGACTTCCTGTCGAAACCACATCAGTCAGCTCATCAGTGGCAGGTTCTTATGGGAGTGTTGTCTTCCCTGGAGAAGCTGGTCCCTCATGGGCATCTTCATCTTTGGTCTCTGCAATGGAGACTGGGAGAATTCTGGTCTCCAGCGGGGACTCGCCCGGTAAGGGTTCCTCTGTCTCTGGAAGTGAGAGAAGACCTTCGTTGGTGGTTGGACGACTGGAATCTTTCGAAGGGTGTCCCTCTGCATTCTCTTCCACCAGACCACCACCTGTTCTCAGACGCCTTCCTCACGAGTTGGTGAGCTCATTTAGGCGGCCTCATCACTTCAGGCGTTTGGAGTTTGGAGGAAAAACGGCAACATATCAATGTCTTGGAAGTAGAAGGCAGCCTTCCTGGGTCTGAAGGAGTTTCGGGAGAAGGTAGAAGGTCATTCTGTCTTTCTCATGTTGGACAACACCATGGTGGTAGCCTATGTGAACAAGTAGGGAGGCCTGGTTTCTCGTCAACTTCACGCCTCGACCGTCGAGGTTCACCAGTGGGCGGTCAGCAATTCGGTAGAGCTCTCAGCCAGGTTTTTCCCAGGCAAATGGAATGTGGTCACAAACAAACTCGGTCGTCGGTATCAGATCCTAGGCACAGCATGGTCCCTTCATCAGGTGGTTGCAGACAAGCTCTTCAGGTTTGGGGGAGACCCATGCTGGACCTTTTTGCAACTCGCTTCAACATGAAGCTGGAGATATTCTGTTCTGTGGTCACAGATCCTTTAGTGTTAGCAGAGGATGCATTCCATTATCCTTGGGACAACCTGGAGGTGTATGCCTTCCCTCCGTTTTGTTTGATCCGTCAAGTTCTGAACAGGCTAATGAGTTCACAGGGTCTTAGGATGACTTTGGTAGCCCCTCTGTGGCCTCAGGCAGAATGGTTCCCAGATCTGCTGTCAGAGGTTCAGAGGGAAATTCCCCCTTGGCAACATCTCCTGTGTCAGCCGCATGCGGAAAGGTTCCACCAGTCAGTAGAATCCCTGTCTCTTCACAGTTTGAGGCTATAAAGTATCTCCTGCGAGCGAGAGGCTTTTCTCAGAGAATAGCTGGGCATATGTCCAGCAGTCTCAGAAAGTCTACCTCCGCAGTTCACCAAGGCAAATGGGCGATCTACTGTGACTGGTGTCGTAAACAGGGTTTTTCTCCACTCGCAATCTCTATTGTGTCAGCCGCATGCGGAAAGGTTCCACCAGTCAGTAGAATCCCTGTCTCTTCACAGTTTGAGGCTATCAAGTATCTCCTGCAAGCGAGAGGCTTTTCTCAGAGAATAGCTGGGCATATGTCCAGCAGTCTCAGAAAGTCTACCTCCGCAGTTCACCAAGGCAAATGGGCGATCTACTGTGACTGGTGTCGTAAACAGGGTTTTTCTCCACTCGCAATCTCTATTCAGCGAATAGCAGACTTTTTAACCTTCCTCAGAGACAAGAAACTTTTGTTCATATCTGCCATTAGAGGCTACAGAGCAGCCCTGAGTTTGGTGTTATTCCTTAGAGGTATCGACATCTCCTCTCCCTGGTAACTTTCCCTGCTAGTTAAGGGGTTTGAGCATTCGAGGTCTCCTTGAGTGTCCTTGCATCGCTCATCTGACAGGAACTTTACGCTCAAGACAGTTTTCCTTCTGGCCTTGGCATCTTTGAAGAGGGTAGGAGAGCTCCACGGTCTAAGCTATAATGTGAAGCACACCAGGGGTTGGGGGTCGGTGTGCTTCGAATTTGTCCCAGAATTCGTGGCCAAGACCCAAAGTCCCTCTGTGCATGATGACACGTTCATTTTGTTTTCCATTCCATCACTGAATGATTGTGGTTGGTGATGCTCAAGAGCTTTTGTGGTGCCCTGTCCGGGCCCTGCGTTGCTATCTTAAAAGGACTCAGCACCTTAGTCCAGGCTGCTGCAGACTTTTTGTTAGCACAGGCTGTACGAAGAAAGAGGTGTCTAAGAAAACTATCTCTTTTTGGATATGGGAAGCCACCAGACAGGCATACTTGACTCTTGATGATTCCACCACCACGTCTGTGCCGGCTAGAACGCATGACGTTAGGGGTATTGGTCCCCCTCTGGCTTTCAAAAAGAACTTGGCTGTACATAGTGCTGAGCGCTGGTACTTGGTTATGCCAGTCCACATTCACCTCTTTCTATCTTAAGGATGTTGCCCAACAGGTGGTGTAATTCCTAGTCGCCCTTAACGGGGCACTTTTGTATCCCTAAGATGATTTTGTGGATGAGAGAATGAGTAAGTTGGCTGGTCTCCTTCTTTCTCTTGTACCTTTCCTTCTTCCTTGGGGCGGGTTAAGGAATAGACACATCATTTGCTGGACTGGTCATACAGGTGAGTAAGGTAGTCATACTGATAGTGTGGTCACTTAATATACAATTATCAAACCCTCTATTCGGTTGCATATGCTCCACTCCTTGGCAACGTGGAGTTGGGAATAGTACAAACCCTGGTGTATTGGTTTGCTATTGGACAGTCAGTTTCTCTTTTGTTCCCTATACAATGATTCTCCCATATATCATTTTACGTCACTCAGGGTCTGAGTGGTTAGATATCAATTTATCTAGCTTCTCAATGGGCTTCAGTCCCTCTCCAGAAGTCATTTCTTCTGGAAGTTGGACTGGTGGGTAGGCCCCCAGCTGGTTTAAGATGTCTTGTACCTCCCTCCAAGTATGAGTCTATCCTATTGTTAAGACCGAGGGTTTGTTCGCGTATGAACAAATGACAAATGCTAAATGAAGGCAGTAAAAGGAAAGTGAGAAATTATATTTGAGCAAATGGCCTTATTAGATGAAAGATAAATCATCATATAGGGTCGCCGTTGTGAATGAGTCGTCTCCATCGATTTCTGTCCTGTGCATCGTTCACATTAATACCTTTTAATACCATATCTTCCCTCACACAATCACTCCATCTCTTTCTTGGTCTTTCCTTCTACCCCGAACTTCCATTTCTATCGTATGTCTTCCAACATGATGTTCCTCTCTTCGTAACAGATGTCCATACCATCAAAGCCTTCCCTCCTGCATTTTCTTCTATATTTCAACTACCTTTGTCAATCCTCTTACATTGTCGTTTCTAATCCTATCTTCCCTTGTTACTCCCGACATCCATCTCAACATTCTCATTTCTGCTATATCTCCTCTGTTTTCCTCATACTTGCTGTTTCTGTTCCATATAACATTGCTGGTCTGACCCCCTGTCCTATGAAACTTTCCCTTCAATTTCAGAGGGACCTTCTTGTCACAGAGGACCCCTGATGCAGATCTCCAGTTAGATGAAAGATATATCAGAAGTAAAAATTTCATCTTGCAACTTCCCCCCCAACCCACCCCCTCTTCATAAATGCACCACTGAGTAGCCCTCTCTCAGCGTAGTAATTTATTGTAGAAGCAGGGTTAACAGAAGTGGCAACATTGTTTTGGTATTTAAGTTTGTTACATGTCTTCTAAGTGTCATTTATGATACTAAGAAGACATGCAAAAGTGTTTTCATTTGATCATTAAAGCTGCTTAAAGTCATCTATTATCATTTTCTGTTCACATTTTCTACCACTAATGTCTTGCAGTTGTGTCAGTATGTGTAATAAGGATAACTTTTAAGTAGCTTTGTGGGTAGTGTGTTAATTCAAGAAACCTTAAAAATAAAATTCTGACTGTTTATTCTGTTATTTCAGCTCTTCCAGATAGTAATAGGTGGATTACTGATGGCTCTAGTTGCTGTTGGTTACAAGACCAAGTTGAGTGCATTTTTACTGGTCTTATGGCTGAATGTGTTCAATGTTTATGTTAATGCTTGGTGGTCCATCCCAGCATACAAACCAATGAGAGATTTCCTCAAGTATGACTTCTTCCAGGTCAGTGTTCTGAATTTCATTATGTTTTTAGTATAGTACAGTGCTGCCACCCTTTTTAATCCATTATTAATCAGTATGTAATCTCATACTTTGTTGTCATTAGATTATTTCGATATATTTGCACCACAATTTAACAATTTTGAGTGCATACCATGCACTGTAAGGGTTATGTAGTTTAGAACTTCTGGTTGATTGTGGCAAAGATCATATATAATATATAAATAGAATTTTTTTTTTTCTTCCTCTTGAAAAAAGCCACTAATCCCAATATTTTTCTGAATTTGTAAATCTGCAGTAAAAATCCGTTTCTTAATGTTCATTGTAAGTTATTGGATTAAGGGAAATAAAAAAATATTGGCAGTGTCAGAACAAATTGAGGGATAATTTTCATAGGTAATAGATGCAATCAAGTTCACCTGAATGTAGTGGGCAGAGATTAGTATCAGTAGATAACCGTGAGGTATTTGCAGCTCAATCATATGATTGCCTGAATTATTTTAGCCTTGCTGTATGAGTAATGGAAAGATATAGGAAATTAATATTTGATATGTGGCTAGTGTACCCCAGCTAAATCCCGCTGGTGGCAATACCAGAAAGAATATGTAGATAAACATTAGATATTTTCAGCTCAATAATCATACAATTTCCTAAATTACTTAAGCCTAGATAAAGAATACTGGGAGGGTATAGGAAATTGGTATTAATATTAATGCCAAGTGTACCAAAACTGAGAAATATGTAACATCTTTTTAATATAGGATGGTTGCTAATTAAATGGCTCTTGAATTGAGTTTTGAGTTATGTTAATGTATGTGGTTGAGATATCTATTTCATTTATGTTGAATCACTCTGCTTATTAAAAATATTATAGTACTTGGTTGTCAAATGTAGTTACTCAGTCATATGTTTGATCTAATTCTACATGTAGATGGTAGTAGTAGCATGCAGTTTAGTTGATTGTGTAAAATCACCTTTTAATGCTTTGCTTCACTGACTTTTTCCTTCTCCCGTGAATGCACTGATTAGGGTAGTTTTCTGTATTTTATTTTTTGAATGTGTGTAAATTAATGATTTAGGAATATTAGTACAGGTATTGTGTTCTTCCTATGATGTACTAATTCTTTGTAGTCTTAATTGTAGTCTTTGGTTACATCTGTCTTCTTTTCCTATTTGTTTTAGTTTTCTGCAACCTGGTTTGAAGGAAAAGGAAGAATGGTCCTTTCTTGATTACAGGTATATATGAATTTAACCTGATCAAGCAAAAATTTACTCATCGTGCTGGCTTTGTATGTTATACATATACTAGTTTAACTAGACCACAGGTTCACTGCAAGTTTTTCATAGGGATAAACCAAATGATTTGTTCTTGATAAGAGCTGAAAATTGGTGCAAAGTCAGGTCAAAGCCTTGTAAGGGAAATCATGAATTGAGATCAAAAGGAACGGATTAATAATAACTGTTTGTTGGCAGTTCTGCAGAAGACAAGTTTTTAGTATGGTAACTTCATTGTGTAACTAAATATTTGAAGGTACCGCTAAATCTGTATTACTTGAACCCGCGAAGGAATTGGCATTCTCCACTTAAGGTTTTTAGGATTCTAAAATACTTTTAAGCAAGAATGTCGTTAAAATTTTTCGAGTGTTCAGTCCATGCTCATTTTAGGAACTTTTATCTTGATTTTGTAAAAATTAACATTACCAAACAGAAGAATGCCATTATGAAAGGGTAATAAAAAATAATTTATCACTTCAGTCTAATAATTGAGTTAATACCATCCTTTTTTTCTTTTTTTCAGACACTCTCTGTAATAGGTGGTCTGCTAATGTTGATCTCATTAGGTCCTGGTGGAGTCAGTATGGATGAGCATAAAAAACAATGGTAAACTGAACTTGGTTATTTTATGATTTAAAAGTGCTAAGACATTATTAACATCACTTCCAGGATATAGACACATTCAGTCTAGTGTTCTGACAACAGCATTGGTTAGTTTTATATTTGATGATAAATTATTGCATCACAGTGTATATATGCGAGGCCTTTTTTTATTGTAAACTTCCTCTACATTTTTCTGTTTGCTCCCTTTTTATTTTCATTGGAAGTATATATTTGTTTTCCTCTTTAAAGTTTTATATTTTTGCTTTATCAATGCATAAATTTATTGGTTATTAACTAAATAAATTAAATATTAATGCTTTTATACACCGTACGTAAATTTTTAGTTAGTAGCTCTTAGGTAGTACTCCGACATACATTTTCATTGGAACTTTGGATAAAAACAATAGTCTGTGGTTTGCATGTTTTTATATTGGTGCATATGTGGCTCAAATGGATTCTTTAAGTGCGTTTTAACACTAGTAGAGCTTAAGCAAACCTCTCAAGATTAAATATGTTGTGCTGTACTACATTCAAATTGTTAAATTTTTTCAATTATTACAGACATTTAAAAATGTTTGCAATATCTTGAAAGTAGAAAATAATTTAGTTTAGCCACTTATAATGTCTTAATATTTGGTTCATATTGTACTTCGATAAGTTGTCAACTGGGATTACTATCACATTTTCCCGTTGCCAGATGCACAATGGATCGTTGGTCCTGTAAACTGATACCTTTTTTGATGATTGTATTTTTAAGAGATTCCCTTGTTGTTTTCATAGTGTCTTGTTTTAATGGTCAATTGTGAGCATGGGATTTGTTGTATGCTGTAAATTCTAAGGAAGATAAACATGAATTTTTTAAAAGTTAAGTTGATTAAACTTTTAAATAAAAACAGAGGGATAGTTTTGTAAAATAATTGTAAGAAAATGAAAAAAAAAAAAAAAAGCAACTGGCCATTTCCAAGTCCTTAAATCTTCCATGTGTTTTTTATTATCATGGAGGACTTTTATATATATATAAATGGAAAGATTTTATGGAGCAGATGGTTCAGTCTAACCTTAGTGAAAAACTGGTCTGTATTGTTAAGTGGCTGTCAATAAAGATTCTTAATAAATATTCAGGCCTTTTTTTTTTACATTCTCATTTTTATTACCTCAATATTTTTTTTATTGTTTAAATGGGTTAAATTTTTGCTGGAGTAACTTATTTTACTAAATGGAAGATTCCGTGAAGCAATATGAACTTGTGTAAACTAATGTGCTGACTCAAAGTATTATAGTCAATCTAGAACAAAGGGGGTTTTGCATCCTGATTACTTGGTATGGTTTGAAAAGCCAGTAACTCAAGATTTTAGGTGTAACTTGATAAGATTGAAAATGAAACCCACAAAATCACTGTGTATAACGTGTTTACTTAAGTATTTACATTTTATTTTACTCAACACTCGAGTACTTTCAGGCCAAGTATTTACATTTAATTTTACTCAACACTCAAGTACTTTCAGGCCCTATCTGTGGCCCATTTTCAAGAGATTTGTAGGTTGTCAGCCTGGGTCAAGGCCCAGCAGTCTTCTGGAACTTCTTGTTGAGCCATCATTTATATGATGGATGTTCTGGTTTCCTTGAGAGTTGCTAATCCCCTCTTGTCGCTCTGATATCCTGAGCTGTTGGTCAATGGGGTTAACCCTTGTAGTAAGTGAGTGGTCACCAAAAGTCTGTTGGGCAGAAAACCTAATCTCCAGGTCAGCAGGGTCAATCTTAGCTGCTTTTAATATTAAAGCTCGGCTTATGGGATCTTCTGAAGTAAAACCTTTGTGTCCTTCTATTACATTATTCTGGCGAGTGTTCCTTCTACTACCCTCCTGTGACTCATTTTATTGCTTTTGTATATAAACCTGTTTTTAAAGTCCATCCTATGGTCATTTTCCCAAGAATGCCTAGCTATAGCACTCCCTGAGAGTTATGCTGTACGTACTGCCCTTCTATGTACTTCGATTCTAGTCCTTATTCAACCACATATTTGTCTCCACAACTGCTGCAATCATCATCTGTATTACTGACTTCTTCCAATTTATTTTAACATACTTTGGTTTTTACGGTATTATCAAAGGTGTACACAAATTTATATTTACATCATTTCATTTTAGAAGTGATTTGTTTCATTGTAGGCATAAAAGGGAGGGCAACTATTTTCTTGTTTTCTTTATTCTATGTACTCAACATTTGCTCTGTAAAAAATCTTCCTAGCTTTGTTGAGTGCCCTTTTTCTGAACTATTCCGGGTATGCTAATGCATCAAAGTTTTTATCGATGTAATTTATTTCTTGCTCTATCTTACAAGGGTCACGTTCTCATTACCTTAAGAAATAAACCTGTTATAACCCCTATTTTTATATCATGACTGTGAAAAGAGAAGAAATGAATAATGAGTTTGTGTGTAGGGGCTTTGTATATGTGCTGAATTCATATCCTGTTTCTTTTCTTTTTATGAGTATGTCTAAAAACGGCAGTTTATTATTTTTACTCTTCGTAGAAAGAAAAGAAACTGATATGAATTCAGCACATTGAAAGCCCACACACACAAACTCATATACAGGCAGTCCCCGGGTTACGACGGGGGTTCTGTTCTTAAGACGCGTCGTAACCCGAAAATAGTCGTAAGCCGGAACGACGTTGCAAAAATGTCTTAAACTAATAAAAAGTTATAAAAACCTTACTTGTAATCCTTTGGTTACACTACATGTTGTTTCCTGTAGTTTTATGTACAACCTGGAGTTATTTTCATAAAATGCTGGTTCTTGAAGGTAAAAACTATTGTAATCCTCTGGTGACACTACATTCTTGAAGTTTTATGTACAACCTGGAGTGATTTTGCCAAATCTTGAGGGCTACAAGAACAGTTGATTACTATTTATTATCATATAGACTAATTAAAGTAAACGTATCTTTAAATAGGCTTATATTATTAGTATCAACAAAACATTTACTGGCATGAGTCAGAGGCCGTTCAACCTGTTAAGCGTCACCCACGTAATAATACGTTTACAGCAAACTACTCTAGCGCCTTGAACGGGATATTACGTTCAAGACTTTAACTGTGCTTGTCAAGCCGTCAGCCCCGTAATAATACGTTTACTCGTATAGAAAGTGTAGGAACATCATTTGGTAACACTCTCAGCACACGGGAAACTGATTTCCAGCCTGGCAACTCTTTCCTGGTGGTCGCTTATGCTAGAAAACTGCCTGTCCCTGCTGGTTTTCTTTCACTACGCTTCGGGCGTTTATCGAGATAAATAGGTTTTCGCGTCTTTCACAATGAATGTCCCAAAGAGGAGGCGTATTTCTTCAGGTGAGATCAATCAAATACTAGATGAGGAGTCTGATATTGATAACCTATTTGATGATGAGAGCTCTAGTTCTGAATCCTCCAGTGATGAGGATACAAACTATTCTTCCAATAGCGGGAGTGAAGATGACTTTTCTTTGCCGAGTGACTGGACTCCGAGAGAGAGAGAGAGAGAGAGATATCCCTTTACTTTTGTTGCTGATCCCAGCGTGAAATTTACAGTTGAGGATAAAGAGAATTGATTAGAATATTTTGATGATGAAATCATTGATTACCTCGTGAAAGAAACAAACAGATTTGCAAATCAGTTTCTAGATGAGAATGTAGAACATTTGTCTCCACAACCACGAGTACATAGATAGATGGTTTGACACTGTGAAGTAGGATTTTGTGTAGCCCGTTGCTTTAGAGATTGGCATACAAAAGAATGATAATACATGTATGTAAATATTTTTCATTCAGTATTATGAAGTCTTTTGAAATAAAATAATTGTAGTATTAATTTTTTTTACTCCAACATTTAATAATTTCCTGCACTTAACTACAGTATGAATAATAAGCATAAAAATCAATATTATCTTTGAAAAACTATCATCAGTGCTATGATCGCTGATTACAAAGAAAGCGTGACGGTACGTTAGCAGCGAGCTCATCCGGGGCGGACGCTTAACAGGTTAATGAAACGAACACTTCTCTGTCCTATCTGTTCAGAAAATAAACGTTACGTCAATCCCCAAGACCATTGGCAAATTATCTCATTTGCTAAGATGCCTCTCTCTCTCTCTCTGATCAAATTACGTACTGGATAATGTCTCTCTTTGGATACTTGGAATTTGCGTTGTAATCTAACCAGAAACTTAATTTATTATTATTACTGGAAACAAGCAATGAATTTGCGCTTTTGGACTGTTATAAACTTTGCGCATCGCAAGCTAGTATTCATTCGCTCGGAAACTAGTTCCGCATATGAGGCGTCACTAATAAAATTATAAAAATACGACATAAAAAGTATCGAAAATCATCATAACCTCAAAATTTTTGTTGTAATCCAACCAGAAACTTATTTTTATTAATATACTGTGCTAAACTATAAAGAATTTTTATCATAGTATGCGTTTTTTAAAAGCGTCGTTAACTCGGAGCGTTGGAAGACGCCTCTCTCTCTCTCTCTCTCTCTCTCACTGATCAAATTACTGGATAATGTCTCTCTTTGGATACTTGGAATTTGCGTTGTAATCTAACCAGAAACTTAATTTTGTTATATTATTACTGGAAACAAGCGATGACTTTTTCATTTTTTGCACTTTTGGACTGTTATAAACTTTGCGCATCCAAGCTAGTATTCATTCGCTCGGAAACTAGTTCCGCATATGAGGCGTCACTAAAAAACATCGAAAAATACGACATAAAAAAAAGTGTCGAAAATCATCATAACCTCAAAATTTTTGTTGTAATCTAACCAGAAACTTATTTTTATTAATATACTGTGCTAAACTATAAAGGATTTTTATCATAGTATGCTTTTTTTAAAAACGTCGTTAACTCGGGGCGTCGGAAGTGTCGGCGTCGTAACGTCGGAACAAACGTCGTAACCCAGGGCGGATTTTTCAATGAATATTTAAGAAAAAGCGTCGTAAGCCTGAGCCGTCGTAACCCGGGGACTGCCTGTATTCATTTCTCGAGTGTTGAGTAAAATAAAATGAGGCAGTCCCCGGGTTATAATGAGGGTTCCGTTCTCGAGACGCGTCGTAAGCTGGAATATTGTGAAAAATCCTAAGAAATCCTTACTTTTAATGCTTTGCGTGCATTAAAAATTATGTAAACTGCATTCTTATTGCATTTTTCATAAAAAAAAACCTTTAAATATTGATTATTTTGCATTTTTGGTGTCATATTTCTTCTGCGAGATCAGGGTTGTGGGCGCCATAACCCAGAAACGTGTCGCAATCCTGGAAATAATTTCTGATGAATATCATTGAAAAGCGCCTTAACCTCAGAACGTCGTAAGCCAAACCCGTCGTAACCCAGGGACTGCCTGTACTTATAAGTAAACACGTTATACACTAGCGATTTTGTGGGTTTCTTTTTCGATCTTAACTGAGAAGTTTTTGTTTGATTGATAAGATTACTGTTGAGAAGCATACATGTAAAACGGTTTCCTCTTTCTCAAAAAGTTGTCATCTTCTGGAAATGTTTGCGAATGTTTCATGACAAGACACAAGGCCTCCTTGTCTGGAGTAGTTATGTTCTCCAGTGTGGTCTTGAGTTGCCATCTCTCATTGCAAACACTTGTTGACTTGTGGCATAATATACAAAGGGTTTGTATGTTGCATAAAATCTATATGACGACAACCATCCTCTGAGCTCACTCTACCTGATCTATGCAGGCTGTTGCTACAAATAATCTTCTAGCATTGGGGTTAATTACTATTTGCAATGAGCTTTATGTTGGCTACAACTGGGATAGTTTGGCTAATGCTGTTGTAGTTCTTTCTAGTCTCCATATGTTTAGGCAAGGGGCAAAATTATCATGCTTTCTGCTGGATCTCCTGAATTTAGGTATATAATTTTATTTTCTATAACCTCATTTAGTTAAAATTTTCCCTTGAGTGTCTTAGCAGGCTGATATTTTTAAGGAGCCCTTGGGTTTACAAGTCTGTGACTGTCCATAAGTTTTTCAGCCGAAGAGTTTTTTTTTAAATTAGGTAGTATTTCAAAGTGCTTTTTGGAATGTGTATACTGTATATTTCAAATAGAAAAAAAATTAATCACATTTTGTCATACAGTTATTTTATAAAATATAACAAAAGATAGTATTACAAACTTAAAAAAAAAATTGCATACCAATCCCTAGAATGCATTCACTATCACATTCAAACCTAATTTAACATTCCTTTCATATTGAAAGGTGAAAGAAGGCAGTCTTGACAAACTTTTACGGAACCGTTAACATCACAAAGATTATCCATCCACAAACTAGCACAAAGATTGAGATTTCTGTTGGACTGGAAATAACTTTGTTCAATTGCTACAAAACAAAAACAACAGCTACTTGTAAAAAATTGAATAGCCTAAACAAAGATGTAATACACGCAAATGCCAATGGATACGGGATCGAACTTTAAAAATTATAAAGTACGTATGCCAATTACAAAAAGCTTACACTACAACTCCGTACAGATAAAATAAGACACCAGCTGGTTACTTTTGACATTACACTTTTCTCACAAAATGTAACCTTTTCCCTGCTCGTCATACAGGATTTTTTAAATTCATAGTATGAATTCTGAAAGAAAATATTAGTCATTCCAAAAGTACTCAATCTGATTAACTAAAGTAACGAGTAAGACTGCTGAATTCCTGAATGCCAAATTTGTAACTACATACTCCTTTCCTTCTGTACTTAATTTACAGTATCCAGCAAAAATGTTTACAAATTATCAGTACAACCATTACAGCTAATTACATCATGCAAAATTAAATACCAAACATAAGCACATTGGCTGCCTCACCAAGCAGTGTTCTTATACTCAGGATGACAGAGCAAAAGTTTTATAAGAGTGATATTTAAATTATTTAGCAGTGCCTTTATCACTTTAATTACCTCTCAAATCTGATATCAATGAAGATGTAAATTACTGCCACAGGATAGGAAAAATATTAGTTTAACCAGACATCTGAGCCTAACAAAGGCTCTTCTCAAGCTGGTTACTACATCTTAATGAGATTCACCAAGTTTATTATGTAGAGTATATTATGGTTATGTGATTAAATAAACCAAACTTATAAGATCTGCAAAAAATAGACAAGTGAATGCAAATTTGTGCTCATATTAACCTTCAAATGCCAGCAAATGAATGGCTGCTTAAATGAAAAATGTTAAAATTTTTAAAATATCAAAATAAGAGTTGGGTAATGACTGGCCATCATGACTAGCATTTGATAATGTGATCACGTTAACATTCTCAATCAGCAGTAACAGCATTGGACTACACCAAAATACAATTACAGTACTTTATTCTCGCCAACTACAATGTAACAATACAGCTCCATTAGCTGTTGAGTAATAAATTTCCTGTCCACACAAGTTCAGGTAATGAACAAACTACTTGGTCAACTCTCATTAAAAAATTTTATGCTTTCTCAAAAATCATGTATAGCAAAGCAAATTAAGGATGTGTAAATCATTAAGGATTATTTAAATGCCTCCTCTGACAACGTACAGTCTAAAGAATAATTCTATCTTAGAAGAAATTGTTTCCCTAGAGAACTGTTTCCTGGATTAAGTAACAATACAGTGGGGTGAGAGTTTGACTAACCTGTTTCTGAAAACTTCAAATCACAGCAATTGTTACTAATACTAAATGGATAATCAGGAGCACTGACTAGTTAAAAATATAATGACTAGCTAACCAGTGCATGGACTAGTGTGAAAATGGATAAATTAAACAAAATAATACAAAACAATTCTACAAGAAGCTGAATACCAATCAATTATTGATGTGGATTCCTTAAAGAATAACACTTCCAGAAGAGTAACCCTTTTACATATCTGTACAAATAAAATAATGTGGCAAAGGCATTAAAACCAAAGAATTTGAAACAACAAAAACTCAGAGTAACTCAAGAGACTGATTCATGTCTTAGCCCTAGAGATCACAATACATTTAATTTACTTACCCATCCACTCTCTGGGTAATGCTACATGAAAATAAAATAACTGGAATGTAAATTAACTATTTCACATTTCTGTATCTTGCAATACATTACTAAGTTAGAATTTAAAAATACAGTGGACTTGAAACACGCATGTCTGTTGCATACAGATATAATCCCTATGGACTATAACATGTAGTGAGTGGTTGGTGGCTACTTGCAAATTCCTCAACTTTACATCTTTACTAAATCTTTACATCTTTACTAAATCTTTTCATCAAGAATATTCTATTTACCCATTGTTAAAACTTTTCACCCATTAACAATCACTAACTTTTCCATCCTTTTCGCCCAATACACTATTACTTAGTTGTCTGACCATTACTAAACCTTTTAAATAAGTACCGAGACTACTATCATTGCTAAGCTTTCCTACAATCGTATATTATTTTTTACCATTACTATATTATATTTATTCATCTGACGCTACGTAATTTCATCTAATGTTTGTAAACAGTTACTAAATAATTAAAATCAATACAAACCAACGTACCCATTATTATACTACGTATTACGTATTAAATTCTTCAACTATCGGCTATTTAACACTTTGTACTTTCTGGAAATTTTAATGAAAATTTATTTTAAATGCTTATAGCCACCTAATAGTACATGATCATTTTGCATAATTTGCAAGTCAACTGTACAAAGGTGCAGCAATAGAAAGCCTTATAAAACAGGCAATATCATTATTCATAAATTATCCAACAATGGTATTAAACAAAACTGAGGTAGGAAATTTTTTACTTTAAATACATTTATAAATTCAAATTAATCAACTTACATGATGAAAGGTTCTTTAAATAACTTATCAAAATATTAATAACCCTCTGGTTCCTTTAACTTTATTATTTATAAGAAAAATATTCACCTAAAAACTACTAGAGCATTATACAGTATGTACTGTACTCAGAAAAATTTGTGCTATTACACCAAACACAACTTGCTTACTCCAATGGCACATGAAAACAGAAGAGATTATGAAAAAATGCACACACTTCAGTTTAAATAGTTTGATCATTCTTAAAATAGAATTTTTTTTAATAAAGAGAGAACTATATACTGATTTACAATTTTTCTCATAAATTCAAAATGAGAGAATACTGTATTAACTTGGTAGAATGAATCCATATATATATATATAAGGTTGGCTTTATTCAGCACTTCACTTGAATAAAAGAGCTTCACGCAGGATCATTCAAGAAACTGTCCAATTCACTTGTATCCTGATCTAAGTCAACGTCTTCTAGTTTCAAATCAATGTCATCAGCTGGCGTTGATATTCTTCCTGTAATAAAGGTGAAATGATGGTGACTCATTACTCAAACTAAACTGAAAAAATATTCAGGTAACAAAAAATACACTCAGTTTTAATAATTCAAAGTTTGTTATATACACTCATTAATCATATTGCCTTATTTCCACAGACTAAGACCATTCCAGATTGATGGGCCTCTACTGACTATGCCCAGACTTGGTACAACATACACTTTTCTGCGAGACCAGAGGAAACTAACATCACTGCTCTTTCTGGGAACACCTGTGCGAACTTGCCTCATTGGCAGTCTATCATTTTCAGCATTCATTCTTTTTTTTTTATTCACCTTTGTGTGTTCAATTTTTAGGTAACTGTGTAATTTTGCCATTTCTTGTGTACCTGAAGCATCATTTTTATTTGCTTTATATTTCCTTACTATGTACTTTGTTGTTTTAATGCTGTTGTCTAGCATTTAATAATTTCTAGTTTTCCCTTTCAGGCTGGGAGATACATAATTTTGTATGATGCAATTTCTCATAACTTATTAATTTTTTTTTTACTATTGCTTTAACATTATTTCTGAGGTCTCAGTTTTATAGATTTTAAAGACTAAGCTTTTATATAACCAATAACCTATTACCTTTAGTTCCCTGTTAATTTTTTTTAAAGATAACAGATTTTTGTACATAGTAATATATAACCTGTAAGACTTCTTTATACAGTAATACCCTGAACTTACACAAAGTAAGACACTACCCCAATCCCTGAACCAGCCATTAAATATGAAGGGGCAGAACCACTTGACAAAATAATATTTACAGATGTTAAAAACAAAAGAGGAAAACCAAACAAGTTCAACCAAGGGCATTCTGGGTATTATATACCCCGTGACCTGGTATACCTAGATGCCAATAGTTCCTGGATCTCACAAGTTTATTTTTAATTCTACCGGTGTCCAGCTTGGCGCTAGTATTATCCTAATGTTACGACCAAAGGTTTGTTTCGTATATGAACAAATTAAAATTCATCCAAGAGAAATTAAAGAGTTACAAGAGGAGATATTTCCTCACCTATATAAACTCTACAGAAAAATGGCAGAACAAAAAAGGCACCTAAAGGATGGAAACAAGGTAATGTGCCCCCACTTTACAAAAAAGGTCCAAAAGAAGAGCCAGGAAATTACAGACCAATCTGTCTAATGTCAGTCCCTTGTAAGTTTTTTGAGTCCATAATTGCAGATCAAATTGTTGATCACACTGATAGAAACTACCTATTGTTAAAGTCAACATGGCTTCAGACAAAACAGATCCTGACTATCAAAGCTCTTGGAGTTTTTCCATAACATGCTTGGTATTTACGACAGTAGTAGAGCAATAGATATACTCTTAGATTTCCAAAAGGCCTTCGACAAAGTTCCACACAAGAAACTAATGACAAAAGTTACAGCTTTAGGAATTGTAAAAGAATTTGCAGAATGGATCGAAGAGTGGCTAAATAATATAAAACAGTCTCATAATAAACAGTGAAGAATCAGAATGGGGAGATGTGACAAGCAGAGTTCCTCAGGGTTCTGTCTTTGGCCCGCTCTTGTTTTTAGTTAAGCTAATGACACTGATGTAGGAGTAACTAGCAGGATAACCAAATTTGCAGATGACACCAAACTAGGAGTAAATGCAGCACAGACCCAGAGACAGTAGAAAGTTTAAGAAATTATCTAAAGAAAATACAGTGGTCAAAAAGATGGCAAATGCCTTTTAATGTGGATAAGTGTAAAGTGTTAAATATAAGAACAAACAACCATCATGCCAACTACATGCTACTTGGGAATGGAATAAATAGTGTAGAGCAAGAAGAGGACCTTGGAGTCATTATTACCAAGGACTTAAAATCCACAAAACAGTGCATTAAAGCTGAAAAGAAGGCACAAAAACTAGTGGGATACATGGCGGCAGCTCAAATAAACAAGGAAATGGTGTTGCAGTTCTACAATCAATAGTTAGACCTCTGAATATGCAATACAGTTTTAGTCAACACTAAGAAAGGACATAATTAGATTAGAAGGGGTACAAGCAAGAGCCACAAAGTTAATTCCATCAATCAGGCAAATAGGTTACCAAAGATGACTAGAGCCTGAACATGTATGGCTTAGAAACACGACGATTGCGAGGACAACTAATAGAAACATTCAAAATACTATAAGGCATAACCAAAGTAGAGTAACCTATTTACGTTAAACAAAAACCAGACAAGTAACAATGGATTTAAACTAAAACTGAAGAGATACAGCACATCTTAATATAGTATGTGAAACGTGGAATAAACTGCCACCAGAAGTTGTAAACAGCGACAGTGTGGAAAAGATTAAATGAAAGCTAGACAAAATCATTAGGACAATGAATGAACAGTAAAACCTGCTCCAAAAGATAAGTGAGCACAGGATGTCTCCTTGGATGGACTAATGAGTCTTTGAGATATCTTAATCCTAGTAACTCCTAGTAACAGTGTTATTGACTGTATGTATATATATATCTAATGGTAAAATGTTTAAGATGACTAGGACTAGATGACTAGGAAATTATATTAATAATATCATTTCAATGATTAATACAGTAACAGGATATTTGATGCAGTTATAAGCATTTTTAGAGGGTGGTACTATGTATTTGCAGATTCTAGCTAATAGAGGGGGAGGGGGTCTAGTACGCATCCCTGTGAGTATGGGGATTCACTGTACCTGGTAAGTTACATATATATGAAAATGTGATATTCAAGCACTAAGAACAAACATTTTATTGAAAAATATTTCATGTGATGTCCAAGGGATGTGACTTGCTCAGCCATCACGATTCTTCATGCAATATAAGTGACTGAAGACACTGAAATTATATCTAGACATTTTCAAGACAATGAATTGGGCAATATCCCAACAAAGATAACCATATTCTTCACTCTGTTCACAACAACACAGCAGATGACTACAAGGTCTACTACTGCCACAAATATGATATTTTAATGATAAAATAAGGTTTCACATATACTTACCAAGCAATTACATTAGCTGTACGCTTTCTTACCTGGCAGTCGAAAATTCAAATTCGTGGCGGCGGTAGCAGCGCTGCCATTGTTTGTGTAGGTGATACAGATCCCGCCCACTTTCGGGAATACCTGGTACTGCTGAGCTTAAGACTTCAATTCGTTGAGCTGCAACGTCCATCTGTGGGGAGGGAGGGCTCTGATTATGTAATTGTTTGGTAAGTATATGTGAAACCTTATTTTATCATTAAAATATCATTTTCACATAAGTGACTTACCAAACAATTACATTAGCAGACTCCACATTACCCGGAAGGTGGGTATATGGACAGCTTTATGAACAAAAAAAAAAGTCATGTGCTCACATTATATATAATGTCTGCAGTACCTTACCTTGTGAGAGGGCAGCTACAGGTAGATACTACTGCCTCTGGTCGGCGCTCTCATCACATGTAGGAGACGTGGCAGTAAAGGCCAGGGTCGTCCCTACTAATGGTGGGATTTTTGCAATTATGGAAGTGCACCGATGATTGACAAAAACAACAATAATTTGCCCTTGCCCTGGGCGAAAAGACCAGATAAAAACCACACAAAACATCACCTACACTAAAAACCATATGGTACCCTTAACCAGATATAAGAACTGGTGGGTACTTCAGGTACATGTACCCCCAGGCTTCCCACAAACTCAAAAAACCTCAAATTCAGGGCGAGGAGATAGTAGAGGGAAAAAACCGGGTCCCCCTATGCTTCCTCTCCAAACACCATTCCCGCTACTGACAACGGTCCCAATCTAAAACAGTTTTCGTAAGTAGTTTCTACCTCCTTCAAATAGTGCGATGCAAACACCGATTTCGACCTCCAAAATGTAGTTTGCATAATGGAGGATAGAGACATATTCTGTCTGAAACCCAAAGACGTTGCTACTGCACAAATCTCATGCGTCTCCACTTTCAGCACCCTAAGAGCATGCTCCTGAGTTTGGGCATGCGCTTCTCGGATCAAACTCCTTAGGAAAAAGGACATTGCATTCTTTGAAAGAGGCCGAGACGGGTCTTTCACCGAGCACCAGAGTCGGCTCGACTCTCCTCTCACAGTTTCTGTCCTTAAAACTACATCCAAGTTCCATTCCACTTCTTCAGGCTTGAAAATCTTGTAGGAACTAAAGGATCTGATCAGGTCACTGATGTCCTGATTTGACAAAATGTCGAGGGCTCTATGCTTGAAAACCGATGAAAGCATGGCCCTATATCCTTTAATAGTTGAAGTGGCCAACTTCTTGGTGTCCCTCAGAAATAACAAAAATTCCGCAATTTCTGTTATAGATGTCTCAGAAGAAGAGATGCTATGTCGTCTGCACCATGACCTAAAGACTCTCCACTTGGACTGGTAGAGCTTGGCAGAAGAGCTTCTTCTGCAGCTAGCAATAGCTTCTGACGCCCTTCGCGAAAACCCTTTTGCTCTGACCAGGTTCCTGACAGTCTGAATCCTGTCAGGGCCAGAGCAGACAACCCTTGGTGATATCGGTTGAAATGGGGTTGTCTGAGAAGCGATGGATTTTGTGGAAGTAGTCTGGGAAAATCCACAAGCAGATTGAGAAGGTCCGGGAACCACTCTTTCCTGGGCCAGAATGGTGCTACTAGGGTCATTGTCACATTCTGGTGCGATTGAAGCTTGTTTAAGACCTCTCTTATCATCCCGAAGGGAGGAAAAGCGTAAACGTCCAGTCCTGTCCAATCTGGCAGCATCGCCTCTGTTCTCCACGCTAGTGGTTCTGGAATTGGAGAACAGAAAATGGGAAGGCGATTGTTCCTCGATGTGGCGAACAGATCTATCGATGGTCTTTCCCAAAGCTTCCAGAGGTCCTGACACACTCTCGTTCAGAGTCCATTCTGTTGGTAACACCTGATTTACCCGACTCAGTTCCGTACATATGACAACGCTGTGGTGTTGTCCGAGTAGACCGCTACGTTTCTTCCGGTGACTAAGTGGTCGAACACTTGTAGCCCTAAGAGGATGGCCTTCAATTCCTTCCCATTGATGTGCAAGGTCTTTTCTCGTTCTGTCCACAGACCTGATACTCTCTTGTCTCCTAGGAGGGCTCCCCATCCGCTGTCTGAGGCGTCTGAGAAGAACTGCAGGTCGGGGTTCGACACGACTAGGGAGATTCCTTCTCGTAATCTTTCCCTCGAATGCCACCATTCCCTTGAATGCCACCAACGAAGATCCATCTTTATTTCTTCCATCAGGGGGAAAACTATTGAGTCCGACTGAGTCTTCCAAGACCAATTTGCTTTCAGGAAGAACTGAAGCGGCCTCATGTGTAGGCGTCCTAACCTGACAACACTCTCCACTGAAGCCAGAGTCCCAAGTAGGCTCATCCATTCGAGCGCTGAGCAGGACGGGCGAACCAGAAATTGCTGGACTGTTGACAGGCAGGACTCTATCCTCTTCGGGGAGAGAAAAACCCGAAAAGCTAGAGTCTAGTAACATCCCTAAATAGATAATCCTCTGAGTTGGAAACAATTGGGACTTCTCTGTGTATACTACGATACCCAATAATTGTGTCAAAGTAAGCGTCTTCTCCAAGTCCTTCACACACTGACGACTGGATCTGGCTCTCAGGAGCCAGTCGTCTAAGTAAAAAGCTGTGTTGATTCCCATCAAATGCAGCCACTTTCCCAGAAGAGCGAGAATCCAAGTAAATACTTGAGGGGCGGTTGACAGCCCGAAGCAGAGGGCTCTGAACTGGAAGACTCTCTTCATGAAGACGAATCTCAGGAACTTCCTGGAGTTCTGATGGACGGGGACATGGAAGTATGCATCCTTCATGTCGAGAGATACCATCCAGTCGCCCGGTTGGATGGCTGACATTACCGATCGACTGGTTTCCATTCGGAATTTCGTCTTCCGGACAAAGAGGTTCAGAGCGCTTACGTCCAACACAGGTCTCCATCCCCCTGATGCCTTGGGGACTATGAAAAAGCCTGTTGCAAAAACCTGGGGAGTTCGTGTCTGTTACTTCCTCTATGGCCTCTTTGTTGATAAGCTCTTTTACTTCTTTGGCTAAAGCCAAAGCTCTTGTTGATCCGGTCGAGTATGCTGTCAAACAGACAGGTGTATTGCACAGTGGTGGATCCTGCGTAAAAAGGATCACATATCCCTCTCGAAGCACCTGAATTACCCACTGTTCTGCTCCTCTTCGACTCCATTCCTCCCAGTAGTCGTGGAGTCTTGCCCCCACGGGTGTGTGAAGGACCTTCCGATCATTTCTCTGTCTTAAAGGAAGGTTTCTTGGTAGACTTGGAGGTGGTTCATAGATTAGTTCTTGGTCTCTGCTGCCACCTCGACTTACCTCCTTGAAGGGGACGCTTTTGTAGAGGAGAAGCTTTGGCTCCTGTCGCTGGAGGTTCCTTAGGTCTTCTTGCTCACTGAAAAAGAAGATCATTGGTGGACTTTTCCTCGAGGTTCGATAGCACATGCATGATGGTTTCTTCTGGAAACAGGTGAGATTTACTCAGGGGGAGAACAACAAAGCCGATTTTTGGTTCGTGGTTACTCCTCGAGATGTGAAGGAGCACCACCGTTCTCTCTTCTTTAGTACTCCCATAGTGAATAGGGCGGCCAATTCCCCTGAACCGTCTCTCACTGCCCTGTCTGCACAGGACAACACATTGAGCCAGTTGGCAGAAAAATCCTCATCTAGAGACTGGCAATCTTTAATTTTCCTGGCTAACGCTGCAATAGTCCAATCCAGAAAACTGAAGACTTCGATCAACTTGTATAAGTTCTTCACCAGGTGATCTAACTCGGGTGAAGAGAACAACACTTTAGCAGCCGAGAACGTTGCTCTTCTGTGGGAGTCCACAATTTGAATTTTAGCCTAGCCTAACCCCTTTTGTTTACACAAATGAATAATCTACCCACCTGTACGCTTTCTCCGACTCCAGTATACTCCAGAAATCACCTTAGAACAACAGCACAACAAGACTTAAGACCCAAAAACTCCTACCAGACAGAGAGCTCTCCCCCTACCAACCACACACCACCAGCACATGCTTTCCACTGCCCCGTGTTATTGTTTACATCCCCCCAACGCCGCCACCATCTTGTCTATGACGTCACAGCCTATGACGTCACACAACTTAAATACATCAACAGACACCTTCTAGAATCAACCATATGCTGTCCATATATAGGACACCCACCATATTTCAACAATGCATAAAATACCAATAACAATTATACAATATATAATCACACTTATCTCTTTCTCCCTCCCCTCCAACTGTTTCCTAACCTAGTCCCCTCTTAATTTCCTTCATCCTCCAACTCTTTACCCTCTACATAATTTCTAATACATTCCCCTGAAACTCCTGCTTTAGTTAATACATCAGCCACTTGCTCCTTTCCTTTTATCCATCTCACCTCCTTTATTTCCATGGATTCAATGGTTTCCCTTATTGCTGCAATATCTATCTTTAATCTCTTGCTACTTACACCAGTGCTCGATTTGATGGCGGTCATCAGTGTTTTACTATCAGTGTTAACCAAGGCTTCTAAATTTCTCCCTCCTACTACCTCTTCCCACAAATGCTTGAAATATATCAATCCTTCTACAGCTTCCCCAACACTCAGGGCTTCGGCCTCAATGGTGGATTTTGCCACTCTCCTGGATTTCCTAGACTTCCACCATATGGGACTTCTCCTCTTCCCATCTGTCAAGGAAATAATATAACCCAGTTGAGTATGGCCATCTTCTATGTTTCCAAATGAAGCGTCTGCATAGGCTTCCCAATAAACCCTTTCTTCTTCCATCTCACTTATTGTAACTTCGCCCATCATGCTCTTAGTTTTTCTCACAATTTTAATAAGCTTCTTCATATCCTGAGTTGTTCCTTCTTTAAATGCTTTACTTAATTCGCTAACATCATATGATATTTCTGGCATAGTGTGTAGTGATACCCAATTCAGCTGTCCTACCACTGATCTATACTCAGTTAACTCCTTTTGTTCTAGCACTATTACCCGTATATCTTCTAGCCTCTGGTTCTCTTATGGAATTTATATACTGCCACTGATTAAGGGAAAATCTATTCTCCTTCTGCTCTATTACTACTCCTATATACTTGAACCTTTTACTCTCTTGTTCTCCTACTTGCAATTTCCCTTTCAATTTCCCAATCGTTTCCTTTAAGAATCCTTCAGTTCCTCCGTAGCAAAAATCATCTACGTGTGTACACAAAATGCCATTCAATTTATTGTCCTTTTTCCAAAATGTTATTGTTAGTATACAATAAGGTTTTGTACATACTTACCTGGCAGATATATACTTAGCTATACGTCTCTGACATCACGACAGAATTCAAAACTCGCGGCACACGCGACAGGTAGGTCAGGTGATCTACCTTACCCGCCGCTGGGTGGCGGCTGTAAGAACCAATCTCCCTTTCCAGCCAGAATTTTTCCTTCCACCTGTCTCCTGAGGGGAGGCTGGGCGGGCCATCAATCGTATATATCTGCCAGGTAAGTATGTACAAAACCTTATTGTATACTAACAATAACATTTTTGTACATGAACTTTCCTGTCAGATATATACTTAGCTGATTGACACCCTTGGTGGAGGAAAGAGACAGCAATATAAATATGGAAAAAAGGGGAAAACAACACTAGTTGTAGGATGTAAATACAACCTTGGTTCTTACCTGTTTAGGCAGAAGACTTCGTAGTTACTGTCTATGAGTCTGCGTTGCCTTAAGAGCTTCAGCAAGGGCGTGACCTACAGCTGACAGACTCTTTGGGTCTATCAAAGGGATTTGGTTATCCGCTTACTTGATAGAATCCGAGCAGGATCTGTCAACGGGGATTCGTCCACTTATATGACAGAACCTAACCACTATCATTGCAAGGAGCTCAAACATAAACCGATCACCTAACCAATCTAATCATTGTTAACGACTAACGAAATGAAAAACATGCCTACCCGCATGTTCTTTCAAACAACCAAAAACTTACAACCTAACAAGGGGAAAAATATATACTACAAAGGATATGTCTCAGCTCCCTGCCCCAGCACCGAATCCGCCGATACGTACAGGCCTAACCCGAAGCACTTTTCATACGTAATTTTGACGTCTCTCAGATAGTGGTTTGCAAAGACTGAGTTGCAACGCCAGAATGTTGCCTTCATAATATTACTCAGGGATATGTTTTTGTTAAAAGTCAATGACGTGGCAATAGCTCTTACCTCATGAGCTTTGACCTTAAGAACTTTGAATTGGACTTTCATCACATATCGCATGCGCTTCTTTCACCAGGCTTCTGATTAAGAAAAGAAAGCGCATTCTTCGAAAGAGTCCTCCTTGGATCTCTTACAGAGCACCAAAGGTTGACATCATTGCCCTTAAGTTTTTTCTTTCTCTGTAGATAGAACTTTAAACTTCGTACTGGGCAAAGCGACCTCTCTGCTTCCTCGCCTACTAATGCAGACAAGCCTTGGACTGCAAAGCTCCTAGGCCAAGGATTTGAGGGGTTCTCGTTCTTAGCCAAGAACGAAGGAAGGAACGAACAGATACCTGCATCTCCTCTGAATCCCACATTTCCTTCTAGTGCATGGAGTTCATTAACCCTCTTTGCGGAAGCCAATGCCATGAGAAAAATTGTCTTCTTCGTGAGGTCTCTAAACGAGGCAGACTGAGGCGGTTCGAACTTATTGGACCTCAGGTAACGTAGCACTACATCCAGATTCCAACTCGGAATCCCTGGAGAAACCTTCTTGGATGTTTCAAACGATCTTATTAGATCATGAAGGTCCTTATCTTCTGAAATGTTTAAGTTTCTGTGCCTAAACACTGCAGATAGCATGCTACGATAGCCTTTAATGGTTGATACCGCCAATCCACTTTCTTCCCTAAGGAAAAGTAAGAAGTCTGCTATTTGGGTCACAGAGGTACTGGAAGAGGAAAAGTGATGGTTCCTACACCATCGCCGAAAGACGTCCCACTTCGATTGGTTGACTCTAAGGGTAGAAGGCCTTCTTGCTGCTGCGATAGCCGTTGCAACTCTTGCAGAAAAGCCTCTCGTTCTGACCAAACTTTTGACAGTCTGAAGCCAGTCAGATCTAGAGCGGGGAGGTTTTTGTGATACCTCTCGAAGTGGGGTTGTCTGAGCAGATCGATCCTCTGTGGTAATGTTCTCGGAAGATCTACTAACCATTCCAGTACGTCTGTGAACCATACTTGTGCGGGCCAGAACGGGGCTACCAGCATCATCCTTGCTGCCTCCGATTCTGCAAATTTCTTTAGAGTCTCTCCCAGTATCTTGAATGGAGGAAAAGCATACATGTCTAGACCCTTCCAATCTAGTAGAAACGCGTCTATCGACACTGCCCTCGGGTCCGATATCGGAGAGCAGTAGTTGGCTATCCTCGCATTCTTGGCTTTGGCGAAGAGGTCTATATGAGGCTCGCCCCAAAGCTTCCACAGGTCCTGGCAAACATCCTCGTGAAGAGTCCACTCTGCAGGCAGGACTTGATCTTTCCTGCTTAGGAGGTCTGCTCTGACGTTCTTTTCTCCCTGTACGAACCTGGTAAGGAGACAAATCTTCCTTTGCTCTGCCCAAAGCAGAAGTTCTTTTGCTGTCTCGTACAGGGAGAAAGAGTGAGTCCCCCCTGCTTCCTGATGTAAGCCAGGGCCGTGGTGTTGTCCGAGTTGATCTGTACTGCTGAAGCTAGGACGTGGGGCTCGAAAGCTTTCAAAGCTAGCCAAACCGCCATCAGCTCCTTCTTGTTGATGTGCCAGGACACCTGTTCCTTCTTCCAGGTGCCTGACACTTCTCTTGAGCCGAGCGTTGCTCCCCAACCTGTTTCCGAGGCGTCGGAATACAACACTTGGTTGGGGTTCGGAATGTGAAGGGACATCCCTTCTGCAAACCTGAGAGGGTTGGCCCACCAAGAGAGGTCCTTCTTGATTTCCCTTGAGATCTCGAAGGAGAACTCTAGGTTTTGCGAACGACACCTCCAGTTTCGATGTAGAAAGAACTGGAGAGGTCTGAGGTGCAACCTTCCTAGAGAAAGGAATTGCTCCAACGAGGAGAGTGTCCCCAACAAACTCATCCACTCCCTTGCTGTGCATACTTCTTTCTCTAGGAAGGCTTTGACTTTCTCTGACCCTCGGGCTATCCTTTCTGGAGACGGAAAAGCCCGAAAATCCAGAGAAGCCATCCGAATCCCCAGATAGATACGATCTTGACTGGGGATAAACTGAGACTTTTGAAAGTTCACCAAAAGTCCCAGAGAACTTGCCATGAAAAGGGTCTTTTGTAGGTCCTCCAAACATCTTTTCTGCGACTTGGCTCTGATTAGCCAGTCGTCCAAGTAAAGGGACACTCTGACTCCCTCCAAATGTAGCCATCTTGCTACATTTTTCATTAGGCCTGTGAAGACCTGAGGGGCTGTTGAAAGGCCGAAGCACAAAGCCCTGAACTGGAATATCCTTCCTCCCATCATGAACCTGAGGTATTTCCTTGAAGAAGGATGGATAGGCACATGGAAGTAAGCGTCCTGAAGATCTAGGACACCATCCAGTCCCCTGGCCGAAGGGCCGCCAACACTGAGGATGTCGTCTCCATGGCGAACTTCCTCTTTTCTACAAAAGAAATTCAGGGCGCTTACATCCAGAACCGGTCTCCATCCTCCTGAGGCTTTTGGAACTAGAAAAAGGCAGTTGTAAAAGCCCGCTGAGCAAGGGTCGCTCACTAGCTCTATAGCCTCTTTCTCGAACATTTGTTCCACTGCTTGTGTTAAAGCAAGGCTCATGATGGGATCCCTGTACCTGGCCACCAACTCCCTCGGAGTCGTTGTCAACGGTGGTCTTTCCGTAAAGGGAATCAGATATCCTTTCCGGATAATCGAGAGGGACCAGTTGTCCGCTCCTCTCTTTGCCCAGGCTTCCGAGAATCTTAGAAGCCTGGCACCTACTGGTGTTTGGAGGACTACTTCCCTACTTCTTAGCTCTGGCAGAGCGTGAGAAGGATCTACCTCTCTTGAAAAGGTCTATTACCTCTTGAGGTAGAGGCTCTAGAAGGAGGGCCCCCTCGAAAGGGCTCCTGTCTAGCTGGAGTCTCCTTCTTCGTCTTCGTCTGGAAGGAGGTCCTAGGCTTCCGTGCCGACTGCGCGAGCATGTCCTGAGTCGCCTTCGCAGAGATAGATCCTGAGATGTCCTGTATTATCTTCTTCGGAAATAGCAGAGGCGAGAGCTGCGAATACAGAAGAGAGGCTCTTTGGGCATGCAAAACAGAGACTTAGTCAGAAAAGAGCAGAAGACTGATCTCTTCTTATAAGATCCCTGCTCCAAACAGGGAGGCTATTTCGCTCGATCCATCTCTAACCTGCGTTTATCAATGCACAGTTAGAACACTGTTGAGATCTTCTGGCGAAATAGCATCCGGGTTCTGAGTCTTCTTAGCCAAGACCCCCAAAGACCAGTCAAGGAAGTTGAAGACTTCCAAGACTCTAAACATTCCCTTCAGCAGGTGGTCAAGCTCGTTCATAGCCCAGGTAGTCTTAGCAGACAAAAGAGCCGAGCGTCGTGCTGCATCTACCAGAGAAGAGAAGTCCGCATCCGCCGATGAAGGAAGACCGCCCAGGCCTAGGGGTTCTCCAGACTCGTACCAAAACCCCAGTCTGCCCGTAAGCTTGGAAGGAGGGAAAGAAAACACAGTCTTCCCTTCTCTTCCTTAGAAAGCAGCCAATCACCAAAACCTCTCAAAGCCTTCTTCATTGAGATGGTTGGCTTCATCCTCACACAAGAGGAAACTTTCGTCTTCTTCGAAGTCGAGAATAAAGAGAGAGGAGACGGAGGAGCGACTGGAGTAAGGGAGTCTCCAAACTCTTGAAGAAGGAGATCTGTAAGGATCTTATAGGACGAAACTGACGAGTCCTTCACCAAATCCTCTTCTGAAGGTTCAACTTCATCCACTGAAGAACCCTCCGCTTCTTTACGAGGGCAGTTAGCCTTCTCTAAAGAAGTGCGTCTGTCTAGAGAGTGTCTAGTAGCAGACTGGCGCCTATCAGGGGAAGCCAAAGTTTCTGGAGAGCTCCTCTCGAATGAGTCCTTCCTACTCTGATGAGTGTGTGCTCTTTGATCCTTGATCCTACTCCTAGAATTCCGGGCTTCCAAATGGGGAGCGCCTGCTAGGAGAGGAGAGCCTACTATGCCCTCAAGGCGCTTCACAGGATCCATGCGCCTGTTCAAAGGAGAGCGGCTGCCAGGCGAGCTGCGCCTACCATGAGGCGAACCCCTACTAGGCTCTTGGCGCCTACTTACAGGAGAGCGAAGCCCTGGAGAAGGTCGCCTACTAGGTGACCGGCGTCTACCATGCTCCACAAACTTTGATCCAGACTTGTGTGTCTCTTCAAAAGGTAGTCTCCCAGAAGAGACATATCTTTCAGGCTCTACACGCCTGTCCTGAACAGAGCGGCTAAAAGGAGAGCCGCGCCTATCCTCCGCACCGCGCTTGGGAGCGGGAGAGCGTCTACTTGGGGAGTAGCGCCTACTAGGCTCAAGGCGCCTAACAAAAGGCGAGATCCTGTCTCTTGACGAATCCATCAAAGAGTAGGCTCTCTTATCCGGAGAATGAAGGATCTTCGGAAATGAGCGAGAAGACGAGGCTGTGCGCCTGTCTTTAGACGAACGCCTACTAGGCGCTAGATCCCTTCCTACTGGAGAGATGTAGTCACCAGGAGAAAGCTTCTTGGGCGATTGACGCCTGGAAGACGACAAGCGTCTGCCGAGGGAAGAGCGCCTCCTTCCATCCGCTGATACAGGAGAGAGAACAGACTCTGACTGAGACGGTAACACAGGCGAAGGAATCCTAGACTTCTTGACAGGGAGAGAGGCGTCTTTCCGACGCGTTCCTCCTGCCAAGGAGCCCGCCAGCGCCGAAATCTGCGCTTGCAGTCCAGCAAGAATTCGAGCTGGAGATCTTGCAAAATCCTCCACCAGAGAAGAGGCTCGAAGCCTACTATGAGGCGAGAACTCCTGCTCCATCCTGGGTTTTCTTGATCTCTACTTCCAGCTCTTCTGGAAAAACTTCCGGGCTGGAAGGAAAGGCGCCAGGAGCCTTCCAGGCTCTCTTCAGCGGTCGCGAAGAATCCGAGGCGCTCCATCCTCTTCTAGGCGAAGGTGAGGAAGAAGAAGAGAAGCATTGGCGCAATACCTCCTTCTTCGCGCGAACAAGGGCAGCCTGGGTACGAACATCAGGATCTACCGAGGGGATGCCTGATCGGTGTTGGGAGTTTCTCCCTCCAACCTTCCTGCGGCTGTTGACTTTCCTCCTCACACTGGGACTGGGAGTCTGGAAGAGGTCTAGGCCTGGAAGCATTAAGGGAGCCCGATCAGACGCACCCTCCACTGCACTGGGAGGGGTCACTGCACAATTCACCTTCACTACTCTTACCTTGCAACGAACGAATCTTCTTTTCCATGCTAAGGATCGTCGGCTCTCATGGTTGCCACTTCCGTAGTCGTATCCTTAGGTTCGATGCAGGGCGCAGGAGCTGAAACTGGAGAAGGTTCTAATGCTACAACAGGATTTTCTTCTACCTCGCTAATACGAGACTTACTAGAACTCCTAGACGAAGCCTTTCTCACCCTGTCTTTCTCTAACTTCCTCAAGTAGGAAGAAAGAGCCTTCCATTCACCCTCATCCAACTTCTACACTCATTACACGGGTTAACAAAAGAACATTCTTTCCCTCTACATTTAAAGCAAACTGTGTGAGGATCTACCGTAGCTTTCGGTAGTCTCACCTTGCATTCATCCATAGAGCACACATAGAAGATTTCTTAACCTCTAACTCAGACATCTCGATATCAAAGAAAAATCCAAATCAATATCCAAAAACAATCCACAAATGCGTATGCCAAGCCAACAAGATCAGGTACTTCACCGAAAGTCAGTCCAAATAAATCCACGGCAACGAGAATCGAATAAAGCTGTCAGGAGGTAACAACCACAGGTGTAGTCGTCACCGGCGACAGAAAAATTCTGGCTGGAAAGGGAGATTGGTTCTTACAGCCGCCACCCAGCGGCGGATAAGGTAGATCACCTGACCTACCTGTCGCGTGTGCCGCGAGTTTTGAATTCTGTCGTGACGTCAGAGACGTATAGCTAAGTATATATCTGACAGGAAAGTTCATGTACAAAAAGAATATATATTAGGTTCTAGTCTACTTCTCTCACCTTGAAGCTCCTTCATTACTTTCACCACTTTACAATACCATGCTTTTGCTGCATCCTTGAGCCCATAGACGGTTTTCTTCAACTTCCATAATCCCCTCCAACCGTCTTCCCTTGGTGGCTTCAAATACACTTCTCTTTGTATCTCATCACCTTGTAAATATGCAGTTTTGACATCCAATGTATAACAATTCCAATTTTTCACCTTTATTATGGTTAGACAGAATTTTAAAATTTCAGCATTGCATGTGGGAGCATCCTTTTCCCACTCTGCCATCCTTCTTCAAACCCTCTAGCTACCAATCTTGCTTTACATATCCTTTCCCCCCCATTTTATCTTTTCAGTTACTATCCATCTTGTAGATATAGCTTTTTGTCCAACATCATTTACCTCCTCATATACTTAGTTATTTCTCCAACTTTGAAGTGCTTTTTCTTTAGCTTCCATTATGCTTCTATTTTCAAATCCCAGCAACACCTCCTCTTCATCTTCAATTTTTTCTACCCGACTATAATCCCTCAAATTAACCCACCTTTTGTCACCTGACTGTGAGTCTTGTACATTGTACGAATCAGCCCATGCTTGGCTTGATCTTTTTCCTGCAAGACCTAATATAGTCCATTCTTCTACTTGTCCTGTATCGTTGTTTATAGCTCTAACTCTATTTCCCTTTTTGAATTTTGGTATCTCTTTCATTAACTCTCCTTCTATTGACCCACTTTCCCCGTTATCTTCCACTGTTTCCTCTATCACCTCTCTTTCTATAGTCTCTTCTGTGTCTGCATTCCTTCTCCCACCTATTATCTCCTCTCCTTCTTGCCAATCTACTTTCCCTTCATTTGTGCCATCTGATCTACCTTTCACACAATGGGATTTATCTATTCTAGCCGATATCTCTTCTGTATCTGGTGATCGTCGTTGAATCCTTGTCACATGTAACCTAGCTACTTCTCTTAAAGAATCCACATGTTTGACTATTATTGTTTTCCCCGATACTCCCACTACCTGAGTAGGTCCTCTCCATTAATTTTCATTTTCCCTCTTATAGAATACCTCATCTCCTACCACTGCTTCTTCAAATTTATGTTCTCTGATGTTTTTGTTTAACGCTATTCTTATTTTATTACAAGACTATTTTTTATAAATGCTTCTCTGGCCTTGTGCATTGCATTCAGTGTGTCCCTTACCATACCCTCTTCCATCCCTTTTTCTCTGCTTGCAGGACTTGAACTTTCTTCTCCCATTAGGTTAGGCAGTGAAGGGTTTTTCCCAAATACTAATTGGTTGGGAGAGAAACCTCCATTATTCATTAAGCAGTTCCTAGCACTCATTACCCATTTGAATGCTAAGGACCAATCTACTTCCTCTTCCTCCATCATCTTTCTTACACTTCCCTTGATCATGCCTACGTTCTTTTCACATAATCCGTTGCTCCACGGAGATTCTGATGCTGTGGCTAATACTTTAATATTCCATCTTTCTGCCATCCTCCTTACTTCTTCATTTTGAAATTCTCCCCCATTATCTGCCAATATTTTGGAGGGCGCTCCAAATATAGCAAACCAGCGCTCAAAAAGTGTCTTTATTATAGTTTCTGGTTTTTTATCTTTTATCCAACAGGCCTGACAATACCTCGTTGCCATATCCACTATTACCAAGAACTTTCTCTCTTCTATCTCTTCCACATTTATCGCTACAACTTCATTAAACGTTTTACTCCAAGAAAAGCCTACTACTGGTTTGGCGGGGTTTCTTTTGTATCTTTTGCAAACCTCACAATTTTCAATCAGTTCCGTTAGTAACTTTCTTATTTCCTCTCTTTCTTTTTCTATTAACCCATTACTCCATTGTGCTTCCTCTGTTAGCTTCCATATTTTATCTCTACTTCCATGACCAAACTGTAAATCTAATTTCTTCATTGTGTTCTTAATTTCCCTTAGATTCTTACCCTTCCAACCCTCCAGTAATAATTCTTCTACCTTCCTCCTCCTTATAGGTACTCTTAAATGACCCTGTTCGTCTTCTCTTAACTCTACTTTCATTCCCCCTAATACTTCTACTATGACACATTTTTCTTTCAAATTTAGGGTCATACCCATTTTAATCATGGTTTGCTTACCTATCAGCCAGGGTATATCACCCTGCAGAATTTCTGTCTTCAAATAAAACTTTCTGTTTTTTAGTATCACAGGTATTCTATTATCCTTTTGGACTTATAAGATGTCTCACCAAAATTAAACACTTTATTAGACTCTGTCCTAGTGTCCCTCATTCTCCTCAACTCTTCCTGACTCAAATCCATGACAATACGTGCTAGTCACAATTCCCCGCAAACTGTTGATTTACACCCTGTGTCCAAAATTGCATCAACCACCTCCCACGATGCTTTCACTATTTTATTTACTTCTCCTACATAAACCTCTTCTTCTTCTGTCCCAGTTTCTGTTTTCAGCCTATTTTCTTCTAGTTTTGTTTCAGTTTTCTTCCTATTATGAAAATTCTGAGGACAATCCCTAGCCCAATGCCATTCTGAACTGCATATTGCACATACTGTTACCTTCCCTTCTTTGTTTATAGGATTTCTACCACCCTTTCCTCGGTTCCATCTTCCCCGATATCTCTGGTTTTCCCTCCCTCTCCCAGAACTGGCATTGCCTTCTGACGACCCCCACCATTCCCGTTCCTCTTTAGTCCCTAATCCCTCAAATAGTCTTTTCATTGTTTGCGACACTGTTCCGTACTCTAGCTTTTCTTGCCCACAAGCTGATAATACCATTTGTTTTTGATTTTCTGTGAGATTTGCTTGCTCTATTACATGATAACCCTTGACTTCCCCTTCAAGACTAGCTCTCGGGCTTTCCCTTTTAAGCTCATTCTCATTTCTATCGCCGGGTATTTTGTATCTTCTCCATACAACAATAGCCAATCTTTGGCTTGACCTTTCCATTCTTTGTATTCTTCTTGTATCCCGCTAAACCTAGGACATTCCCTTCTCCATCTAGTAGTCTCCCTTTGTTCACTGTCGGATCCAGGCATCTTTGATCAACCACGCTCTGCTACCTGTTTGAATTTTAGCCTAGCCTAACCCCTTTTGTTTACACAAATGAATAATCTACCCACCTGTACGCTTTCTCCGACTCCAGTATACTCCAGAAATCACCTTAGAACAACAGCACAACAAGACTTAAGACCCAAAAACTCCTACCAGACAGAGAGCTCTGCCCCTACCAACCACACACCACCAGCACGTGCTTTCCACTGCCCCGTGTTATTGTTTACATCCCCCCGACACCGCCGCCATCTTGTCTATGACGTCACAACACAACTTAAATACATCAACAGACACCTTCTAGAATCAACCATATGCTGTCCATATATAGGACACCCACCATATTTCAACAATGCATAAAATACCAATAACAATTATACAATATATAATCACACAAGACCGAAGAAGTCTCCTTGGGAGGAGGCAGAAACTCCCAAAGAAGGAACTTCTCCTGTCGCATAAAACCTGTAGGTTTTATTCTGCAGCTTCAATGGAGGGAAGGCACACGAAGCCTTGCCTGACTCCCTCTTCTTAGCAAGCCACTCTTCTACTTCCTTCAGTGGTTTCTTCGAGGACTGAGAAAGAACTGGTTTCGGTAACCCCGAAGGCGCTGATCTCCTATCCTTCACAAACATCGACGGAGGTGAAGAATGCGTAGCTGGTTCAAAAAAGTCCGGATAAGTCTGTACAAGAAACCTTAGCAGACTACAATAAGCAGAAGAAGGCTTTGAATCCTGGTCTTGAGTTTCCTCTTCCGACAGGACGGCCGATACCCTGTCTTCCTCTTCCGTCTGGCTCGTTGCCTTCTTCAAAAAGACCATCAATTCTGGAAGTTGATGTTTAAAGGGAGCCAAAGCGGAATCCTTTAGCAAGGGTTTGGCCTTCGAATCATCCTTAGGCGAAGATGAAGTCGTGGCTGTTGTACGGCTCTTCTTCGAAAACGAATGACTGGGAGTCGAAACAACACGAGACGTATGAGGCAAACGAGTCGAAGCAGCTCGAGGCGAATGAGTCAAAACTCCTATCGATACACAATGAGGCAAGTCAGTCTCGCAAGCGCGCGAGCGCTGTAACGCACATGAGCATCTGACTCTGTCCGAAGTTACGCTATCCGAAGAGGACTGGCGATCTTCTCGGAAAAACTGGTCCGGCGCGAAACTGCAGGAAGGTTGTGGACTCCAGTGCTCCTTGGATTTCTTAATAGGTGGCGACATCCCTCTCGTACGCTGGGCATGTCTCTTCAAAGGACGCGACACTAAATCACTCCACACTTTTCGCCTCGAGACAGGCGACAGCATTTCCGAGTTGGACGACAACTGTGCGTCACTGATATCTACGCCTTTCCAGCAGCGTTTCCTGGGCACTCGCGAGTCGACTACGTCGACGGAGTCGGTGACTGACCGTGGGCAAACTCCCCCAGTCTCCCTTCGACCTCCGGTATGTCTTCTCCCAGGAGCTGGGGAGCAGGACAGGAACCTTCGTCTAGGAGAACGGGGAATGGACAGCCGCCTCCCCGGACACGACACTGACACTTGGCCTCACACTGGCCTTTTCTCTACGAATACACGAGACGACATACCCAAATCCATAACGGATTTTGCCTAGAACTCAAATTTCTTGTCCATCGTACTGATAACTCTAACAAGGAAATTGGGGTGTTGGGATCCCGGTGGAAACATGGGATACCTGGTCTGGAGTAATCGGTACTGAAGTTGGAAGACTATCGATAGGTGAAATATTTGATAAAAGTGGAGAAGATAGTGACGGTTTGTTTGCCTCTAAAGGCACGGGAGTTGTCTCTACTCTAGTTTTACTACCCGCTCTAAGAGCTGCTTTCCTTTTCCTATCTTGTCCATCTTATCCACATGAGCTTGAAAAGTCTTCCAACCTTGTTCATCTAAACTACGGCACTCATCACAAGTTAATTCCTTGCTACAGCACTGACCCCTACATTTAACACTTTTGGAGTGCAGATCATAACATAGTTTAGCTAATCTAGTTTTGCAGCCACTGCTGCAAAACCTAACTGAAGAAGAACTAGCATCAGACATCTTCGTAATAACTTAATAACTAGGCAGCTAACTGATGAAGCAAAAAAGCCAACCAAGAAATTGTACATCACCAAAAAGAAAAAATCCACAATGGCGACGAAAGTCGACTGCAACAACAAACCACCGGTGTTACCCCGTGGCCGGCAGAAAACGAATTGAAGTCTTAAGCTCAGCAGTACCAGGTATTCCCGAAAGTGGGCGGGATCTGTATCACCTACACAAACAATGGCAGCGCTGCTACCGCCGCCAGGAATTTGAATTTTCGACTGCCAGGTAAGAAAGCGTACAGCTAATGTAATTGTTTGGCAAGTCACTTATGTGAAATTATGTAATTCAATCCATGTTGGCCATCTTTATTTGATAACCATGTGAATGACTCAACTTTTGTAATTATTAATACCGTCAAGGAGATAGGAGGATAACAAAGAACTTCATATGTCAGTATAATACTAAGTAGCAGATAGGAGGATAACAAAGAACTTCATATGTCAGTATAGTACTAAGTTAAAGTGTAAGAAAGCATTTCACAACATCCAAAATTGTGATTTGCTATATCATCTTGATTTTTAAAGATCAAATTAATTAAAATTTTTAAGTCAGTTTTATTTTTATTAAATGAAAATACCCCACAGTGTCATTGTGTGGCCCAATTATGTTCATTTCATCCCCACACTGACCATAGCTTTTTCTTGGATTAATGTACTATAATTATTTAATTAATTCTTAAGCAAAAACAAAAATTATCATAAATACCTACCTTCCTCCAATGTACCTAACTGGCTGCTACATCAGTGATGGCAAATACTATCACAGGCTACAAGCATTACAGAGTTTATGGCCTTTTAAGTGCTAAACATATCAGGGAACCCCTGAACCCGTGAAAAATATCTGGGATTTCCTATGAAAAGTATTCTAATTTTTGTCAATATCTTTATAAAAAACAGCTATTCATAAGTGCTGGGATCCTAACCCTTGCAAATGAAGTGGGCTGACTAAAATTAAACCTAAACTAACAAGAAAGTGGCAACAAATTTCAGAAACTCACGAGTAACTTGTCCATGCTCTTTAAAGTTTCTTATGTCTTCTGTAAACTGATCTGAGAAAACCTTTTGTCTTTCTTGTCGTTCAACCTCTTTGTGCTTCTCTACTGATAACATTTTGGCCTCATGCAGGACTTTCAACTCGCCTGAAAGAAAAATTACAGTTACGTAGTAGGATCTCAAGCGAAAACTACCTCCATACTTGTTGAAAAGTTTTTAATATACATTATTTTCACTACCAACAATAAAAAAAAGTTTAAACTGATACCTCATAGCCAAGACTTTAATACATCAATTAATTTTACTTTATGCAAAATCTTCTGTGCTATCAAATCATCTAAATGAACTTCTGACCTTGTCATGTAGCCACTCATCAACGGAAAATAACAGTAAACTTAATGTATCGTAAAAACTACAGATAAATTCTTATTAGTTTTCTGTAACTACTATTATTGTACTAACACTTTATTAATACTATCAAGTGAAAGTCATAAAAACACACACTTTTTGGAGTACTATATCCATGTGAAGATTATAAACTGTCTACAGTATAATCATAATTTATAATTCTAAAGATTTGAAACATAATTCATAAATTAAAATTCATAATTCTAAAACTTGAAATAAAATGCACTATTTAACATTCATGATAATTCTAAAACTTTAAACAAAATATTCTCCAGTCTGCGTAAAGCAATCCATCAATCACATTAATATTTGCGTATTGCTTACTATTAAGAGAATTCAGGCGATGAGTATGCTTCTCTCTTGCAAGTGCTAAACTCAATCGAAGATCCAGTGTTTGCTCTTGCAATGCAAGCTCTTCTTCCAGATCTTCTAGAGCCAGCAAACCACCCTCAACTTCTTCAAAAAGACCCCGTGTTGAACCTGATAAAATATTCTCATTTTATAAAAATCAGAAAAAATTCACTAAGCAAACCAAGATACCACAGTACATAATACAGGATCTACCATTAATAAAAGTACCCTGTACATCTGGAGAAATTGAATGCATGTATATTTACACAATACTATCATCCTTCATAAATATGATCTGATACTTTTAATGCTACCATAGCAATAGAGGCAGCTATAAAGGCGTGTGGAAAGGCAGGCTCCTGTGAGCTACTTATGAGGAAATGAATTGGGAATTAACAGCAAGATCAAATAGAGAGTTCTACGAAATTGCTAAAATAATAAAAGAATTGATTGGAAAAGTGAAAAATTTAAATTTTGATGTGAAAAATGATATCTGGAAGTAGTCACTCAGAAGGTTTGGGTGTGGCATAGGGTAGAACAAGATACGTAAGTATTGAAATTAACAAGTGTTGCAGATAGCTGATGAATTTAAAGCGGATGGGAATGCTGGTGAAAAGAACTTGTCAAATACCTAACCTCATCGGGAGAAAGACAAACTGCCATAAAAAATAGGAACAATTTTTAATATTGAAGATTCAAAATGCTGACAACAATGATAATTTGTGTTCTCAAACAACTTTCCTGAGAACCTTCAACGCCACAAAGATTAAGACCACCATCAAAGATCGGCTAACTTTCCAAACATTGGGAAAATTCTTACTCGTTGCAGAAATGAGCAATAAACAGTGCAATAATAATGTATATAAATTTACCTGGAAACTTTATGTTAACTTTGTATATTGCAGTTTATTATCTAAATACATTCTTTTCCTAATAGTATTCTCTCTGATTCTAGCCCTTGGTTTAAAGAAGCCCTTTTCTTCTGTTCATCTGCACTACAGATCAACAAGAGAGAAAATGAACTACAAAACAATTGCGAGATACCACTGTAAACTATAAAACAATTACGGAGATATTACAGTATGTCAAAATGCCACTCAAAAGTCTTTGTAATTATTGTACATTACAGTTTCTCTCATTGAAAAGTTATGGAAAATGAAATTTTCATTATTAAAATGAAGTTTTATTGTATACTTACCGAACAATTATAGAGCCGTGATTTCCACGAGCGGCAGGATACTAAATTCAAATTTAGCGCGTCGGCGTCGCCAACACTGGTGGTGATGACGTCATCTCCCTCCACTCGCGGGAGAACCAAGTACAACTGCCCAGGTGAATCCAATTCTTTCTGCCCGTCCGTCCACCTAAGGGGAGGAGGGTGGGTATAATCATAATTGTTCGGTAAGTATACAATAAAACTTCATTTTAATAATGAAAATTTCATTTTTATTGTAGTGTCTTACCGAACAATTATAGAGCTGATTACACATTATGGAAGGTGGGATTCAGCGGACCACTAGTATTTTTAAATGGTTACATTTATTGCAATACCAGTAAACACTCAAGGTGTCTGTTGTACCTTACCTTGTAAGAGAGCTACAGCAGACTGTTACTGCCTCTGGTCGGTGCTCTTCTTACTATTGTAGAGGAATTGGAATTTGACCAAAGTTAGCCTCTACAGGAGTGGAATCCTTCCGTAGTTCAAGCGAGTCAAGGCTGACTGACGGATAGTAACAACAAAGATTGCCCTTGCCCTGGGCTAAGACCAGAAATTCAATCGTACAAAACATTGTCACCAACACCAGATTTAAAAACATATATACCCAACCATTGTAAAATCTGACCTAACAGACTGGTGAGTATCCCAGGTACTCAGTACCCCCAGCTTCCCTTGAACTCGACAACCTATTCAAGGTGAAAAGTTAGCATAGAGGTGACGACCCCTGTGCCGTTTCTCCCAACACCATGCCAGAAACCGCCACCGGACCTAACGTTTTACAATTCTCGAAAACCGTTTCTATCTCTTTGAGATAATGACTCGCAAAAACCGAATTCGATCTCCAGAACGTGCTCTGAAGAATCGAAGCTAAAGATAAATTCTTTCTGAATGCTAAAGTTGCCACTGCTCTAACCTCGTGAGCTTTAACTCTCAGAACGGAAAGATTGTCGTTCTCGGACTGCGAGTGAGCTTCCCTGATAAGCTCTCTAATAAAGAACGATATAGCATTCTTAGAAAGAGGACGAGAGGGATTTTGAACCGAGGTCCAGAGCTTAGAAGATTGTCCTCTAATACCCTTAGTGGCAAACAGATACTGCTTAATAGCCCTGACTGGACATAAGAGCCTTTCTTCCTCCTCATGTCCAACCAAATCAGATAAGTTCCTTACCACAAAACTCCTCGGCCAAGGATTAGAAGGATTCTCATTTTTGGCTAGAAAGGTCAAAGATACCGAAAATACAGCATTGCCTTGAGAGAAACCGACTCTTTTGTCTATAGCGTGCAATTCGCTGACACGCTTAGCAGAAGCTAGTGCAATAAGAAAGAGTGCCTTCTTAGTCAAGTTCCTGAGTGAAGCCGACTTCAAAGGCTCAAACGGTGGCCCCATGAGGAACTTAAGCACCACATCTAAGTTCCAAGCCACTGTATCTTGCGGGAGCTTAGTGGTTTCGAAAGACCTAATAAGGTCCGACAGATCTGAATTGGAGGAAATATCCAAACCTCGATGTCGAAAAACCGAAGAGAGCATGGCTCTATATCCTCTGATCGTCGAAGGAGCCAGTTTCTTAGAGTTCCTAAGAAATAGAAGAAAATCTGCTATTTCTGTTAAAGAGGTCGCGGAAGTAGAGACTTTAGCACTTCTACACCACTCTCTGAAGATTCTCCACTTCCCTTGATAGTTTGTTAGAAGACTCTCTCCTACAACGAGCGATAGCTTCTGCAGCTCTTCTTGAAAATCCTTTCGCTCTGACAAGATTCCGGACAGTCTGAATCCTGTCAGAGCTAGAGCGGACAAGTTTTGGTGGAACCTCTTGAAGTGAGGTTGTTTGAGAAGCCACTTCTCTGGAGGAAGAAGTCTGGGGAAGTCTACTAACAACTGGAGAAGGTCCGGGAACCACTCTTTCCTGGGCCAAAAGGGAGCGATTAACGTTAGTGTTACATTGCTGTGCGACATGAACTTGTTCAGCACCTCTCTTATTAGACGAACGGAGGGAATGCATAAGCTTCCAGACCCGACCAATCCAACAGCATTGCGTCCACCGACCAAGCTAGAGGATCTGGTACTGGAGAACAAAAGAGAGGAAGACGGTTGTTCCTTGATGTCGCGAACAGGTCTATTGACGGTCGTCCCCAAAGGCGCCAAAGTTTCTGACAAATCTTGTTGTCCAAAGTCCACTCCAGAGGTAACACTTGCTGTTGACGACTTAACTCGTCCGCCAGGACGTTCATCTTTCCCGGAACAAATCTCGGGACTAGCTGAAAACCCTTCGCTTCGTTTGACCACAGGAGGAGATCCTTGGCTACTTCGTACAGAGAGAAAGACTGAGTCCCCCCCTGTTTCCGCACGTACGAGAGAGCCGTGGAGTTGTCGGAATGCACTGCCACTACTCGACCTTCTACTAAGCTCCGAAACTGTCCTGAGCCCCAAGAAAATTGCTAACAGTTCCTACATTTATGTGGAACTTCTTCTCCTTCTCCGACCAAGCTCCTGAAATCCGTTGATTTCCCAGTAGGGCTCCCCAACCTGTGTCCGATGCGTCGGAAAAGAACTGTAGGTTCGGGAGGATGGGTCGTAAATCTTCCAACCTTGCTCGAGAGAGCCACCACCTTAGGTCCTCTTTTATTTGATCTGTGACAGGAAAGGTAATCGAGTCTGGTTGTGTCTTCCTGCACCAAGAGGCTCTCAGGAAAAACTGCAGAGGTCTCATGTGCAGTCTTCCCAACGTCACAAATTTCTCCACTGACGTCAATTTGCCCAGGAGCCTCATCCACTGATTGGCAGAACTTACCTTTTTGTCCAAGAACTCCTGAACTGTCTCCAGACAGCCTCCTTGAACCCTCTTCGGGGACAGAAAAGCCCGAAAAACTTGAGCATTCAGAATCATCCACACCCCAAATAAAGGATGCTCTGAGATGGAACCAACTGGGACTTCTGTTTGTTGACCAGAATTCCTAACTTTCTGGCAAGATCCAGAGTTGTTCCCAAGGTCCTTCATGCACCGACTCTCTGATTCCGACCGGAGAAGCCAATCGTCCAGATAGAGGGAGATTCTTACTCCTAATATGTGCAGCCAGCTTCCTATCGGGGATAGAACCCTGGTGAAAACTTGAGGAGCGGTCGCTAGTCCGAAGCAAAGCGCCCGAAACTGAAACACCTTGCCTTCGAACATGAACCTCAGGTACTTCCGAGATTCGCGAGTATCGGAATGTGAAAATAAGCGTCTTGCATGTCCAGAGAGACCATCCAATCCCCCTGTCTGATGGACTCCAGAACCGACCGAGTGGTCTCCATATGAAATTTTGTTTTCTGGACATGCAAGTTCACGTTCGCTCACATCCAAAACCGGCCTCCAGCCCCTGATGGACTTGGGGACTACAAAAAGGCGATTGTAAAAAAAAGCCTGGAGGAAAATCCCCTTCTATCTGTTCTATCGCTTCTTTGAGAACAAGCGCTTCCACTTCTGCGGCTAGCGCCAGAAATTTGTCTGAGCCCGGAGAGTATGCCTGGAATGGAATTGGCACAGGTGAGAGCGAGGGAGGTGAAACGAGAGGAATACGATAGCCGAACTTGAGTACTTGCACTACCCAGGCTTCTGCTCCTCTGTTTTCCCATTCCTCCCAAAACAGAGCCAGCCTGGCTCCCACTGGGTGCATGAAGAACCGAGCTTTCATTTGGAAGGTTTGTTAACCTTGGCCGAGGCCTTAGACTGAGGTCGCAAATTCGACTTCGGCCCGAAAAGAAGCGCTGGGTTGGGTTCTCCCTCGAAAAGGCAATTCTGGGCCAGAGGAGAAACCGAACCAAGGGAAACAGTCTCCACAGGAGCTTTAGGTCTCTTAGTAGACTGTGCCATAAATCCGAAGTAGATTTCTTATCTAGCGCAGACGAAATTGACAACACTACATCGTCTGGAAAGAGGTTATCTTCACAAAAGGAGCAAACAAGAGAGCAGACTTCTGTTGGGAAGTAACCCTTTTAGAAGCAAAGGAGCACCAAAGTTGCCTTTTCTTAAGGGTACCAAAGGCGATGAGCGAAGCTAACTCATCACATCCATCCCTAATGGATTTGTCCGCACAGGACAGAACACCAATCCAATCCTCCGCTAACTCCTGAGAAAGAATGGACAGTCTTCGATCTTGGCTGCTAAAGCGCCAATAGTCCAATCAAGGAAGCTAAAGACTTCCAAAAGTTTAAATTGATTCTTTACAACGTGGTCCAACTCCGGCGCTGTAAAGAAAACTTTCGCTGCGGCGAAAGCAGATCTTCTAGAGGAGTCGATTAAACTGGAGAAGTCTCCCTGGGAGGAGGCAGAAACTCCCAGAGAAGGAGCTTCCCCATTTACATAAAACCTATACCTCTTACGAAGCAACTTAGAGGGAGGGTAAGCCAAAAGAGCCTTCCCTAAGTCTCTTTTCATAGACATCCATTTCTCAGTCTCTTTCAACGAATGTCTAACCGCTTTAGATAGAACAAGTTTTGGGAGGAGAGGGTCTGAAGTTTTCCTCCTCATCAAAAAAGTCGAAGTTGGGGAGCGCGGAGCCGCTTTCTCAAAATAATCTGGATAAGATACCAGAAGAAATCTAAGGAGACGTGAATAACACGAGAGGTGATGTGAATCCTCCTCCTCTACTTCTTCATTCTCCGATACCGCCGAAGAAGTAGACGAACTACAACCGGTCTGAAGGTTTCGAACCACCCTTGGACTCATTCATCCAGTTGGTTAACATCTCTAACTGCTTGCGCAAAGGCGCCAGAGACGAATCAAAAACAGTTAACGTAGGCTTGGAAGAGCCTAAATGTTCAGCAGGAGGCGGAAAAAAAACTACTTGCGCCTCGCTCGGAGCCGCCGAAATTCGAGGCGAAACAGGCGCATCAGGCGTAACAGACGAAAAAAGCGCCTAAAGAAACACCCTTAGAACTGCCTAGCTACAGCGCTAAAACCACAATCTCTACTAGTAGATGGAGCCGAAAAGGGCACAGATTGAGGCGACGAACGAGCCGCTAATGGCCGTGGCGCAACCCTACTCTCAGGCTCCTTATACCACTTGACTGGAGGAGGCGAAGAATCGGCGCCTGAACGCCTCTTTAAGGGACGCGAAACGGGCGAATCTCGCCAAGAGCGCCGCGCGACCGGAGACGAATCGCTTGAATCATTCGAAAGGCGTCTGACCGTAACACCTTTCCAACGCTTAACCGAGCCCTGTTGAGGCGCAACAGGCTCAACAAGAGAGGCGCCTGTCTGTGGGCAAATCCCGATCGACTCCCTTGGACTTCCGGTATGTCTTCTCCCCGGTGCGGGGGAGCTGGACAGTGACCTTTGTCTAGGAGACGTGTCAGGACAGACAGACGCACCCTCAACTACACTCTTACCTGAAGCCGCTTTCTCCAAAAACGTCTTAACTGAATTACCAAGTTGCAAAACCGTATTCGCTAGTACCGAAAATTTCTGATCTAACTCGATTCCAGACTGGCAATGGTGTCGAAGAAACTACACGGGAAGCGGAGAAGTGGGATTAGTAGGAGGAATAGGAGGTGTAGTTAAAGGAGACATAACAATTTGAGGAGAACAGAAGGAACAGATGCATCGCAAGACGAAGCAGAGCTAAGTCTACTTTCCTAAGCGCTGCTTTTCTAATTCTGTCTTTAGCTAATTTCTCCGAGTATGAACTAAAAAACTTCCATTGAGAATCAGTCCAATCACTACACTCGTTACATGTTCGATCTGCTGAACAACTGTCCCCTCACTTAACACATTTAGTGTGAGAATCATACTCTAACTTGGATAATCTAGTTTTACATCCTGAGATGCAAAACCTAACTCCCGACGGACTAGAATCCGACATGGCAACGCCTAAATAAAAGCAAAATAACAACAACGCCAAAAAAGAGTACTTCACCAATTCCGAAGATCAAATCCACAAGAAAAAAAGCGAAGCAAAGTCATCCAACCGCACCGACCACCGATGTTCACCGGACGCCGGCAGGAAAAGAATTGGATTCACCTGGGCAGTTGTACCTGGTTCTCCCGCGAGTGGAGGGAGATGACGTCATCACCACCAGTGTTGGCGACGCCGACGCGCTAAATTTGAATTTAGTATCCTGCCGCTCGTGGAAATCACGGCTCTATAATTGTTCGGTAAGACACTACAATAAAATGGATTTTTTTTGCTGACACTGTATGTAAAGTCTGACTCACATAATTCTAAGTTGTTTTCTTAATACAATTACAGAAGTAATTAAATTACTAATAGTATTTAATGTTTAATAGCAATGCCTTAGCCTTGGTCTTAGTATGACATGATATTAATTTTTTCACCTAAGTACCATTTTAATCATGTTAACTAAAAAAAAAAAAAAAAGTACTAAAGACTACAGTGGTATAACAGTATATACTGGCACTTCTTTCTAAACAAAGTATATACCCATATGTAATGTATCACTTAAAGCAACTAAGTAGACTTACCTATGGTTGCCAACATGGAATGTAGCTGAGCCATGATGTTTGGTAAATGTGCCAGAAGTGAATGAATTTCTGCCATCTGGCTGTGCTGGCTTTCACATTCATCTGCTAATGCTGTTATGGCACTATCAATACTCTGGAGTTATAAAGGATTACATGATAGAGGTTGAAAATGAATAATTATTTAAATAATATTACTGTACTTCAAGTTACACATTATCCCCCAACAGCAACAAAGCTTAAGCTAACATCTCTACTATAGCAATCATGCTCCTTTTTTAACAATACGTACAGCTTTCTACAGAAATTTAAAATTTGCAAAGAATGAAATATCCTTTAGTAGTCTAAATTTAAAAGATAGCAAAAGGGAATAAGCCTTTTCGCATACAAACCTTGTACATCTAATAAACACTAAAAATATCAAACTCATCACCCATTAATGAAATTTTTTTATTTTATAAATACTAGTACTAGTAAAGTACGTATAGAGATACAGTACAGTAAATATTAAAATTATTTAAGAGGAAATAGTATATAAATTCAAAATATAAAAAGACCACATACTGTACAAAGACCAACAGCTGATAAGAAAAAGACAAATAGCTGGAATGAAAAATACAAGTTAAGAAAAAACACAATCATAGCTAAAATCTTTTCTGGAAAAAAAAAAAACAGCTATGCAACCAGGTCCTACCAAGTACAAGGGGTCAAACCCAGCAAATGAATACCATTACGTATATGAAATCACTATAATCAGAAAGCTCTGAACGTTATAGACAGGAGTATATTACTGCATCAGTTTAATCAAGAATATCACTCCAACACATGATGGGAACAATTAATTTACTTACTGCACACAAAAACATTACCTGAATTACTGTTGAATTTTTATAATTTAATGGGTTTGATTACTTAACTTTAAAACAATGTTTCACTCGAACACAAATATTTTTACACTGGATATGATTAAATATTCAATACCATTAAACATACAAAGAATGTCTGGTACTACACATATTACTTTAAGTTATCCATAATTCAAAACAATAAAACACCATTCTGTGTCAATGTATCACATTCCAATGAACCCTCTGACTATTACAATAAGAAACAATTGGTTAAGAATCAGCTCTACCACCCTCCAATAACTCTGTTAATCACATGTATATACATGATTAAAACAAAGCTTCACAGTTAACTAATTTAAAATTCTTTCAACATAAATGCTAACATAACCACCAAAAACTGAAAAAAACTCACGCTTGCAAGTTTTGCATTCTGTTCTGCCATATGGTGCATGGTGGCCCACTGAGTCTGGTACATCTGCAAGAGATCAGCCCCAGCTGCCAAGTTGACATGGGACTCTGTGGGGCTGCTAGCAGTCCTTTCACCAACTGAGAGTCGTTGAAATCTTTTAAGAAGGAAAACATATTAGAACTGATAATGGAAAAAAAGTAAAAAGCATACCTTTTTGACTTTGCATTTACAAGAATTTAAAAAAAGAAAACATAATATATCACTGGAAATTACTACAGCATTTTAAATATTTTACTGCAAGTTGAAAAATTACCAACAATCTTGGAACACTAGTGACCACATTCTGTAACAAAAATATTATTAGTAGTACTTATGTGTTTAAAATTCCTCATATGAGGATGACAGTGCTAAGAAATTTCAAAATACAATACATATAATTATTTTGTCAAAGTGCCTAATAGAATTCAATATAACTTGAAAGAAAAGAAGCAAAGGTTGGGCTCCCTGAATACCAAGGGAAGGCCACACCTTCTGCAAGTAATCAGTCGAAGTTATCATCCCTGGCATACGTGATGTCTTAAGGATAAGCAGAAACTATACTCTGTTTTTTTCCATCTGTCCATCCACCTGTGGTGTTTGTGCATGGGAACACTGCTTCCCGGGCTTTAAATAATATCCTATTTCGAATATTAACGGTGTAATTCGCATACAGTAAATTATTAAAAGACTCTTCAGTTGCAAATGAACACTCAGATATCCTTTTATTTACCTAAAACTTACACATAGCGTAAACTATCTAACGACCGGGACGCAGTGTTACCATGCGAAAACACCACAAGCAGATGGACAGATGGAAAAAAACAGAGTATAGGCATGTGTTCCTGACTTGACGACATTAGACTAAGAACATGTATCAACCAGTCACCTGCAAACATTTGCTTCCTTGGACCAAGCCAGTGGTGAAAGGGAAACTGTGTGTGTGTGTGTGTGTGTGTGTGTGTGTGTGTGTGTGTGTGTGTGTGTGTGTGTGTGTGTGTGTGTGAGATTTCTTCCAGATAACACTGCCACACTGCCAAAGCTGTTTACCCTTCCTTCTCTCATTCATAAACCCTCCTCACATGGGAGCAGTTATCATTGGGATCCAATGGCATGAACGACATGAAGTGCCCACATACGTTCTTGCTTACATCCTACACACCTGTTTTTAATTCTTAAGCACATCTCTTTTGCCAGAAAAATCACCAAACTTCCAGAAAAAAGTTTCAAACTGAAAGTCAGCAGGAGTGCAGCAAGAAGTCTTCACTCATCAGCAGCCCAAGAAAAAGTGCTTGCCGATGGCAGGCAAGAGGGGGTTTTCCCTACCAACAGTTAACTACCCTGTTACTAAGTTTCAACAGCCAATTCTAGCTTGCACTGAGGTATAGTCCTACAGAAATGGCAATGGTTTGTATTCCCATTGGAACAAAGCATTTGACCTCTACCTTTTGTAGAACTGTAGACATATGCTAGCCTATATAGAATACTGATTTTGCAAAGAACCGAAGACACAGTATTCAGACAATTAAATATTGACTTGTTGCCCATGCTTTATTAGTCTCCAAATAGCATTACATACATAAACCACTGTACACAAACATGGCCTAAAATCCCTGAGGAATGATACCTAGCCTTGTCTACAATTAAAATTAAATGCCTGATATAGGGTACAATTTTACCAGCCTTGCAGAAAATTCTACCCTCAGGGCACTATGTAATAGTAGTTTTTAATTCATGACTGGCCAACGGATCCACATACTGGTATGTGACTAATTTGGTGACTAGGGCAATCTTGCACAGCCCAATTCTGCAGTTTTTTATAACTTCAGAATATAGATCTGAATCAAGAAATAAACCTAACCAAACCTAGAATGATATCTGTCGATAGCCTAAATACACTACAACAAATTAATTCCAGCATTTTGCTTAAAACAATTGCAAGCAACCAAAGGCAGATATATTCTGAGTTAAAATACAAGGCTCTAGTTTGGCTAGGGGATAGTTAGCTGTCAATGCTTGATAGCTGCCCAACTTTGCCTTAGGGGTGTTACTGAATGTTCAACTTGATACTGTAGCACATTGTTTTCAGTGTAATGAACTGCATCAACAGTGTACAAAGCCTTCAACATGACTCATTGACTATACAACAGTAAAATTGCAGGAGTGCTCCTTAGCCTGTTTTCTTCTGTGGGTCATGTCCTGCTTTAAGCTTAGTCTATGACCTAATTAAAAAAGGATACAAACTTGAAAAAAGTTGTTCAGTGTGCTGAAATCTACCTCAAAAGTCACTTGCCCGACCAAAATACGCTAATTTACCATCCGCGAATTTTTTACAGAGGAACATAACTTTATATACTTAAGGTAACCGTCAAGATTTGATGTGACAACGGTGACACGGATCATGGAGCTCCCATAGTTCTTCAAATGGCCGCAGTACGTTCTAGGTATATACTGCAAGTGCTACGTTCCCAAAATCAAATACCTACCTAGCTACCTACCTAGTAGGTAGTACACAACAGCAGTTTGCATCTGGATTTTTAATTGCATTTTTCCCTTGAAAATTGGCATACCACGGATATTCACTGGCTTCAAAGTAAGTTTATGGAATGATTTCAAATTAATATCAAGCACCCTTGGTAAGGACCATTAGTTTAGGTGGAAAGATTGGTAAGGTCATTCGCGAACAATACCAACATCGGTAACATTCATAACATCTCAAGTCAAAAGTGCCATAATGGTTTAGAGTAAAATGTTATCAAAACTACCAACAACCTAATACGTTATACATCCCAACATTACCTTGAGGCATTGTGACCTTGACCTGGCAGATTGGGAAGGGGGCGTTTTCCCCCTTCGGATTTTAGTATTCTCGACTATTCTGAGAGTTTATATAATCACCACCTCTCTGTAATCGGTTCCTATTCTGCAGTTTCACCTGTAAAACCTTGGGGGGTAATGCTATGGACAGCTTAAAAAATTTTAATTGTCTTGGGCCTCCCCTGGCCATCCATCTACCCTACAAGATGCCCCCTTCCGCCTCTTGGCCAAGACCGATATCTTAAAAATAACAAAAACAATTTCGTAATAATTTACCCGGCTGTAATCCCATCTTGCACAGTTTGAATATTCTTCCTGAGGGACTCAAACATGGCTCGTTTAAGTAATCTGTCTATCCTTCCAACTCGTAATCAATGTCGAGCCTTCGGAGCCTGACCATCGGCTGTTGGTGACTGGTGGTGTTCGAACTACTCGATGATGTCTTTGATGACTTTCATTCGGTGTCTTAAAGTATAAGATGAGATAAAGGAATAGAGAAACCAAACGCATATAACCTGGATAAATACAATGCTGATTAAGAGCGGTCTATAAAAACGAGTACATCTGCACATTTCTATTCTACTAAAGCAGTCGTGTTACCTAAGGTCGATAATCGAGTACAATGTTTACATCTTTTTCATCTGCTGCTCGTCTCTGGGAACGTACACGTTTTTACGTATCAGTCCCTAGATGTCGCTACGTTCCGCCAAGGAAAGCTGTACTGAGAATCATCTTTGGACCACTGCACTGCAGCTAATTGTTGTCCGCTAAAGGAGAATCATTGTATTGTGCACATTAATGATTATTTGCCTGTCTGTTGCTATATTCATACAACCAAAGATCTATAAATAATCAGAAAGCCGGCTGATGACTTAAATAAGCATGATACAGGGTGGAAATATTAATACTTGAAAGTTCTTAATTTTAAGTTGTTAATTTTTTAGGTGCACACCATTTTGCCATTACTTTTAAAATACTCCAGAGCTGCAATATTGGCTGTTCAAGGATGAAAGATCCAAAGGTCCGTACTAACTCAATATCTTTTACTAAATTTCTTACCAACATTCCTAATTTGCAAAGATGGCTAATGGTTTTCCATCTCATCCTTGAGAAGGAAGCTATCTCTCATTTTATTATCCCATTTACTGATTAACTTATGCTGAAAAACTTTAAAATTGTAGAGTTGGGCAAATATTGAATTTTAAGGAGAATTTTCCCAAGATATAAGCTAATCTATCTTATAATGTGTCTCAAGGATTTTCCCTATTAATTACCTCAAGACTAAGAGCGTCATTTAGCAGGGTGTCTCCCATCCGACAGTTAATGATGAGGGAGATACCAAACACACTGTAATAATAAATAACAATAATTGGAGATGTCCGTGAAATACAATTTTCTATTAAATGTCCTGTCCAGCAAATTATTCATAAACTCAATCAGATATTGTAATTCGACACAATGAACCGTATACGGTTCTATATTGAATTGTTATTTTTTTTCTTAAACGCACCGGTCTTCCAAGGTAGGACGGGACCGTGGGCAATTATTAAATTTAACACTGCTCCATGGCATTCGTCCACTAAACACTCGAATAGAAGGAAACACAATCCTGAAAGTACTACTCATTTTATCAACCATGTTACAGAAAAATATGTCATATATGAACGTGAAAATATCACGGATGCTGCTAGTTTCGGGATGAATACGACACCTTGCCACGGAGAAGTCTGCACCACTGATCTCCTCCCACCTCCCAAGGTATGATTGCGACACTGGCTGTTACCTCGATGCAGCACCGCTGCCTGGATTTGAGATGATTATCGGAAGGAACACAACATCTGATTGGTCGGTCTTTTACTTAGTAAGCAAAGATAGTTTCAAGATGTGAGAGCACTGATTTTTTCTCATCGAAACATGCATTCATATATATGATTATATCACGCGTTCAAAACATATACATTATACACACTCCAACACGTACACATTCTCACACGTACGCACTCGTAGCACACACACACACATACACACACACACACACACACACACAATATATATATATATATATATATATATATATATATATATATATATATATATGTATAATATATATATATATATATATATATATATATATATTATATATATATTGTGTGTGTGTGTGTGCATACTAGAAACAAATATGTTGTAAACATCAAAGCTAATAAGAAAAATTTTGATATATTTTTTAAGAATCCTACACCATAAGGCGAATATATACGGCACAGAAAAGTACTAATTGATTGTGTTTATAAGGTCAAAGCATGGATATTTAGTGGTAAAAAGAAAATAAAGGAATTGTGATAGTACCTACTTATCAAACTAAGCCAAATCATCGGCTAGAGTTATGCACGTATTTTTTTAAATCTCTCTCCACAAATATAATTCATGAGCGTTGCTGTTGTTGGTTTATATCGAGCTGGTCTTTTGGTACCAAGGACTCATACTCGTGAAGAAAATCCTGTGTAAAAGAGGATATGGTATCTATGAACCCTTTTCCTACCCGAGCCTTCAATAGCCGCGAATGTACGAAGATTTTCGCGAGCTATTATTATTATTATGTTTGACGAAATGTCAGAATTAAGTGAATTGATCTTATATATTATCTTTTCTATTTTTTTATATTACTCGCCTCTCTGGCTCAGCGATACTTCTTAATAACTGGCCATTATTCATATAGGGAGAAACCTAAATGATGCTGAATGTGATATTTTTTAATTTAAAACAGGATTTTACTGTCATAAACTGGTATACTGGTATTATCAGTATGTTGGTATACAGGGATGGAGGCTCTCAGGTCCAGGTCAAGCAGAGGTTATCGTCGGTGTTGGTATTATTTCATAAGCGAGGTCAATCAATGTCAGGGCGGAGTCGTCTCTGGTGTTCAGCTGGTGTAGCTGGCTTATCGCGACGTTTCGACCTTCTCGTAGGTCATCTTCTTGGCTGGTCAGCAGCAGAAGTGAAGAGGTGGTGTTGTTGTTTTTGATTGAACTGGCCATATGCCAGCACGGGCTCTTGCTCATAGAGCAGCCCGTAGGTCATTTTGAATATTTTGCAAGTGAAAGGTGAAATTTTTAGGATATGAAAATACCCTTTATTTTGATCATATGGAGAGTGAAATGAAAGATTAATAGGCGGAGTTACAAACCCCTTTGAGGCCTAAGGCACCCATCAGTAGAAGAAAAAGAAGGATAGCAGCGTGTACTGGCGAGTCGAAGATAGCCAGTAAGGAAAAAATGAGATTTATCGTCGGAGAAAAACGAGAAAAAAGGCACAACTCTATGGAGATTAAATACCATTTTTCATTTACTAGCGGAAAGAAAAAAAGCATTGATCGTCGTTTAGTGGTAGAGAACGATGAAGGAAAAAGGAAAAGGTTTATGTTTTGGAGAAAGCGGCACAGAAGACAGTAAGGTGGTAGTTAGGGCGGCAGTTGACAAATTTCGGTCGTTAGGCGTGAGGCGGACGAAAACGGAACGGAAGAGAAGGTTTTAAGTAAAAAAAAATAAAAAATAAAACAGTGGATGCTGTGGTGATCTTGGCAATGTTCTATTGTAAGCAGCTGTGATGATCGTGGAATGCATGTCGCAACTGCAGTACTCATCCTGGGAGTCGGCCCTGACGAAGGTATCATCGATGTAGAGCACATAGGACATCCTGGGTTTGCTGGAATTCTGGAAGACCCTCTCTTCGACGGTGCCCATGTAAAAATTGGCGATGGGGACTCCAAGGGGAGAACCCATCGCCACCCCATCAATCTGGGTGTCATGTGGCCGTGGTGGTCGGAGAATGGGGTCCTTCCTAGTGCAGATTTCCAGCAGGGCACGAAGGGCATACTCTGGGATGATCAAGGGTAGAGTATCGGAATCCCTTTACACCTTGTCCAAGATCATCTGAATGGTCTCATCGACGAGGACGTCAGTAAACAGGGACTCACATTCATCGAAGCGATGCACCCTCCGGTGGGCGTTACTCGTAGGGCTTCTAGGAACTCGGCCGACGACTCCAAGCTGTAGTTATCCGGGTCAGAATGGTGTTGAGCTTCTTGGCCAACAGGTGCGTCGGGGCAGGGATCTGGCTAGTTATTGGGCGAAGGGGATTCCGTCGCTTCTGGTCTTGACGTTCCCATATATGTAATACCCCAGGTTATGGTCGCCCGCAATGGGTGGTAGATGAAGGACGTTGACCGTCTCTATGATGTCGTCGACGGGGTTCTTGTGATCCCGCCGAATTTCGTGGGGTCGGTCGGGATTTCTTCTATTTTCCGACGGTATTCCTCGCTCTGGATAAGGACGAACCTGATCTCTGTGCCGTCCTCTCGTTTCCTTAACTGCTTGGTTGCTAACCTCAGATCACGACGGAAGATATCTCTGCGTTAGTTTCCACGGTCGGTGACGGTCTCGACCTTGGTATCGACAAGCAGAAGGGGTTGAAGGACATCAGTTGTCCGTAGGTTCTTAAGGTCCTCTTCCTTCTGAATACCACCGAGGAGATATTCAATTTCCAAGCGTTTGTCCATCGGCCTCGGCTGCGTGATGAAGTGGCAGGTGATGTTCATCCGTAGGATCTTGTCTTGTTCAGCTGGCGTAGGGACGTGGTCAATAAGGTTGACACTTCACGCCCTCGTGGGAGGCGTATCTTAACCCCGTTCAGGGCGACGAGCTTCCTAATTACTGCCCTGTTCTTCAAGTTCACACTGAATCGAGGTAGTTGAGAAGGGGGCGGGGTTACAGTTTCTTAATCTTGGCAGCATGCTCTTTAAACAGGAAAGGCAAGGACAAAGCACATGGGAGGAATTAAAGAAAAAAAAACAGTTTTCGTAATGAATGAGATCCGGTAAATGATATGCCAACCATTTGGTTTTGGTGCATTGCATCTAATGATGGAAATATTGCTCGCAGGTTTTTCAAGAATGCAGATATTCCATCCAAAATGACTGGCTTGATCAATCCTTTGTTTATAAACTTTATGAGGTTTTATCGGCATTGTCATCTGGCTTTGATACCGATGCAGATAAATTTAAAAGGTTTTGCTTGAATTGAATTGAATATAGAATGCAGGCCGAGGTCAAGCACTAGGACCTATTGGGTCATTCAGCACTGAAACGGAAATTGACAGTAAAAAGTATGAAAGGTGTAACAGGAGGAAAACTTTGCAGTTGCACTATGAATCAGTTGTTAGATGAGGGTGGAAAGTAAGATGGGATAAAGAGAATATGGAAGGAGGTACATTAAAAGGAACGAAAGGGATTGGAGCTAGGACCGAAGGCACGCCGTGAAGAACCTTAAGTAATGCCTACAGAGCACTGCATGAGGTGCGCTGACGGCACTATCCCACTACGGGGCAAAAATAACGGGTACTACTACATACTAATTAATGGTGCTTCAGTGGCCCGCAACTTCAGTCTACCAACTGGAATATTGTCTGAGGAGGTACAAGAAGCTCAGAATAAAGAATTCAAGAAGTTTAGGCCATCACGAAAAGAAAGACAAATTAAAATTAATGAGACGATTACTTTGTTCATCTGATCCCTTCATAGGTTCCATACGAAAAGTAGACAGACCTGCAAAGACTGAACTTCCCGAGGAAAGCAAAAATTGAATCGTCCAAAATAGTCTTCGATTTGTATAATGTACTTTTAGATTATTTTAGATTATTTTGAAATGCTTTTATTTCTATTTTCATTACTACTATAATATACCCAAACTGTTATTCTTTACGTTCATTAAAATGGATTATATTGAAAAAAAGCTTTAAAGACATAGCATTTGATATACTCTTCTTGTTTTTTCCAAATTTTGATTCTTATCTTTTCTGCAGTGAATAAAGATGACTGAATAAAGGTATCAAATACAATACAAAGGTTAAGGGTTATTATAGTTTTAACACTATATTTTACCTAATACACAAAAAATGGATAAATACATCACTCATATTGTTAAACATTCTGGTAAATATAGTACTCTAAACGTTTATAAATGAAAATGGTAAGTAATGATTGGAGGTGAACGCAAAACATAATTTTGACCAAAAATATATGTTGTGGCCCACTGTGTGCAATGGAAGACTGAAATAACAAAACTCCTGTGTTGCCATCTATGGTTCGACATACAAAAACTTCATTTACACCGCAGTAATTTAACAAGCTTCTAACGCCATTTACACATAAAAACCAAAATAAAATTAAAACTGAGAACTTTACCTTTAGATAATTATCAAAAATATATCGAGGGTGATTCCGCGAGTCCGGATTTTCTTCAAACAACAAGTTTACGCGGTTATGGACATCCGCTAATAATGATTATATATCAAATTAAAGCTGACACTTTTACCTTTACAACGATGCCTTAATATTTAAAAAAGTTATTGAGGGTAATTCCGCGAGTTCCGGAATATCCGCGATAGTGTTCCGAGGAATAAACCTAGGCCACAAACATTAAGGTCACAGAATTGACAGATATCCGAAGACCCATCGTGAAAGTACCATTGTACAACTGTGTCATTAAAAGAAATTATGTCCATCCGCTCTGAAATATTAAGAGCTAAATATTTCATAAATTTAATGATATGCATAACTTTTGGCTTATGTTGGTAGTTTACAAACATGCGTATATAAAACATTTTTAGTTTGTGTCCTTGCCATAGCACTGGAATGATTGTTATTCTGTTGCATATAAGGACTGAAACAGATCACTGTAACTCTTAAAACAAAATTCAACCCAAATTGATCCTGTGCTGGCACAAGGCCACCTCTATCAACAACAGCAAGACATCTATTCGTACTTTTCAACGTGACTGAGGGTAACATTTTATTTGGTAAATCGGCAAATCAATACTGGCGCATTGTAATAGAGTGAATGTTGTTGCTCTCGATGAATGTTGACATCGGCGAGACCCTTTAAATGCGCATGTGTCGTGGTTCCCGCCACAATATCAAAACATTGAATCCACTTCCTATTTTCAGCCAATTTGCCGCCTCCAGGTGAGTATATTCGAGTTTTCTTTCGTTTCTTCGACGAATTTTCGTTATTTCGGAGATAATGACGTCGATATTGTGATAGAAAAAGGCGAGGATATGTAGGAAATAACGTCGTGATATTACGAGGATACGTGTAGTAGACGAGAGGAGAGGAGCTGCTGCATGTGCCGAACATTCTTCGCCGTCAACGATGACAGTTCCTGCTTGATTGCCACGAGTCACCACTTAAAAAGGTGAGGATTTACTTCTTATTTCTCCCATAACGTTATTTGTCGTAGTGTAGACCCTAAGCATGTTATTTTTTTGTGATTCCATTTGTCCGTAGGTAAGAACTGACGTTAACAGATTTGAGCCGTAGACCAAGGCCATGGTTGACTCGTTTTCCAGATTTAATCGAACTTTGAGGTAACGGAAGACGTAAAGATATGGTAGATTTAGTTTAGGCCAGCAATAGACCCATATCAGCCAATGTGTAACCTGTAACTTCATGGAGCCAGCGGTTTTGTTGGCTGCAGTCCATAGCCTGGTGCTAGGCCAAAGCTTCAGGCGTTTGCCTGAACCTACGGTGAAATATCGCCTATGACATACTACATTCATTGAGAGATTTGCTACTTTTCACTATTTGTTGAACAAAAAAAAAAAAAAAAGTTGAGACTTGGCCCAAAATACCTAACACTTGTATCTACTAGCCTAGTACCTAGGGTAGGGTAAAAAACCGTAGGGTCCAGAGTGGACCATGTACGATCAGCTTGGACAATCCCCAAAAAAGTACATTATAACGCGTCCTGACATCGGAGATGGGCATCAGTCGCGACTTGTTGTTGGTGAGAAACGGAGCTAAAGACCTCTACTCTCCTTTCGAAGTAAGTATTTTCTCCAAAGTTAGAAATTAAGGCCAAATTTTAAGATTTAAACAGAGGGTAGTGAAAACGGTGTCAAACGTAGTGCAAATCTCCCCAAAACGCTTTCAACATTTTTACTTACAACTCTAAATATTTAGAAGATTGACGCCATCTCGATGTTTACGGAGTCACTTGTGTCAATAAACTTCCCATTTCCTGTGATAAATCCGCACACCACTTGCACCCACAGACGCTGGGGCACTTTCATCACAACAATTGGAACACGGAAACTTACCAGCTTGTTTGTTAGTAAACAACTGTTTTGGTAGAAGATGACGACGAAGCGTGCACTTGGATAATTTTTTAAATAAATAGTAAAATATCAGTATTTTACATATTTATGATGATTAATTTGAAAATATTCGTTATTGAAAAAGTAACTCGATTCTGACTCAAATTTAAGTAATTATTTTTTGGAATTAGAACGTTCGTTTAGGTCCTGTATTATGACGTCTCGACATCTTGGCTTTCGTATCTATTGTAAATAATTGCTTTACTCAACTTTCTTGCAGAACAGTTTACCAGTTATTCATGCAGATTATCAGCTATTCATGTAATTGTTACGTAATTGTAATGCGCATATATATCTTGATTATTTACTTTTTGGATATATGAAGATGTTTTACTGCCGGATTATCGCCGTAGTTTGACGCAATCGTTTTCGGTCCCTGGGCCTCTGTTTTCGCACCATAAGAAATTATGGGGCCGAATTTGGAATGACCAGAAAGTCGTTAAAAGAGGAAAGTTAGCATTGAGGGGCATATGTTTTGATTGAGAAAAATACAAATTTATTCAATAGCTAGCTTGTAAAAAATACTTGATTATAAAAAACTTGATTGACAACTAAGCAGCATACCTACTATGGGTTTCAGTGACAGTGCAAGCACGTTTTTGGGCAATACCTATTTCTGTAACGAACACCCGTATCAGAACGAGATTTTACTAGAGTGCATTACACTCAGTGCCGTAATTTATAAGGGTATCGTGAATCACTAATCGTAAAGAATAACGACACTTGTCCTTGTACCAAGAGACAAAAACTCCATTATGCAGAAATGGATACGAACACGCGTAAAAAGCTCCACCTACCCCCCCCCTCCACCTCTCTCTCTCTCTCTCTCTCTCTCTCTCTCTCTCTTCTCTCTCTCTCTCTCTCTCTTCTCTCTCTCTCTCTGTTGCCATTCGGTATGTGTTCAGCCTCCAAACTGGGTATAAGACTACACACAAAATGTTGAAATTGGTGAAATTAGGCTATGTTTTGGAAGTATATATACATAAATAATAAAGCAATTTTATCATTATTGCATTACTTTGACAACTAGAATTCATGGAAACAGTTTATAATAATGAATTGGCGTATGTGTGAAGCCTTCACTAATGTGGCAACAATGATTTTGCCATTCTTAGCATGCAAACTTAAAGGTTACATTTATTTCTGGCATACAGTTATTAAAGAAATTCAAAATACTAATATAGACTTAAATCAATGAAAAGTGCTAGGAAAAAAAAAAAAAACCCCCCCCAAAAAAATATAATCCACTTATCCGTAGTCGTTCCTCTATGGTTTTCAGCAGCCAGATGTACGAAAAGGTTAGAAACATTGGATTGTATCTACTTTGGAAATATCTGTAATTTTTTGGGATAATTTGGTTGAAAAAAAGGATAATATACATGAATTAGATTAAATTGGTATGTGTTTACCCTCCAAACTGGGTACGTATAAGACTTACACAAAACCGGGGAAATAAAGTGAAATTAGGGTTTCTATTTGTAGTATATATACATATTACAGCAATTTTATCATTACTGCATTACTATGACAACTAGAATTCCTGGAAACAGTTTGTAAATGTATCGGCGTATGTGTGAAGCTCCACTAGATTGGCAACGATGAGTCATTTTGTCGTCGTCTGCTCGTATGTACTTCAGAAATATCTGTAATTTTTCGGGGTTAATTTGATTGCAAAAAAGGATAATAGACATGAATTAAATAAACATTTCATAAACCGTGTACTCGTGTGCTGCCCGTAACTGTGTTTGTGGAGTGAGCGCTTAGAAACCAGGAACCGCAGCGTAGTTCAAGTGGTGTTTGGAGTGAATTAAGACCAAAATGTGTATAATTACAATCAAATAAGCACTGTGGAGTTTCAGTTGTGAAGGCAGTAAGGATAAAACCACCGATTACAAGGTAAAAATGAATTTCAATTCAAACCATGACCCCGGGAATAAAGAGTTCCATACTTTCATTAATATAGGCAAACAAATTTTGTTTTATTGTGCTGATTACAACTGCAATCTTGAGTAAGATCAATAAACGTTACATATATACATTAGCATTGTTCAAATGAGTGCTGGGAAAGATGGTGGCAAGTCACGTGTTGCCGCCATATTGGATTTCAAAACTGCCTTAAAAACATTTTACGAGGACCTCACATGCTTATTATAGTTCGTATGGCGCTTTCATATTTCACATTATGTTGACAAAACTTCAAACTTTTGAATGGTATGCTTAAAGATGTAATTGAATTCTTGTTGCACCAATTACGGTAAATACCATGTGAATAAGGCTGAGCCACGCAATGACGATGGATCGACTGCGGTTTTGCCCCTAGGCTAGGCTAGGCATAGCATTTATACAGGGCTTAGGTTGGCTAATAAGAGAGGTAGACTGATTTAAATAGATTAAATGGTAAGACTGAAAGCTATGACTGCACCCCTCTTGTGATGGTAACTACGCTATTAGTTTTTGTGCAAAATTGGCAGTGCCTGGTACCAACCTCTTGGGGATGAATGTAAAAATGCAAACAAACTATACTGTAAATGGTAAATGGAAACATAAAGTAGGCTGTAGAAATAAGCAAAAAGCTGTAAATATTTTGGTTGCCAACTGGCCGGAACCAGGTTACAGTAGCCTAGTATTCTTCAGATTACCTATAGCTAAGCTGACCTAGTAATAGAGACTGAGAGTTTCCAGCCCTGTAATTGGCTTATCAACAGCCAATCAGGAGCGTCGTTAGGGTGTGGCCTAGACATCAAATGTACAGTTGATGTGAATCTACTATGGTAGGAAAATTTTATGATTGTCTTTTAAAATAGGCCCCACTAGGGATTGTCTTTTAAAATAGGCCCCACTAGGGATTGTAAATTGTTATTTTCAACTTCTCTTGGAAGATAGGGAGAATATTTTAATTTTTTTCTTACACCATGTGCATTTGCATATCTGCCTCTTTCCATTGATGTATTTTTTTTTCTTAAATATTATAGAAGCACTAATGTTAGTATCAGATGCAGGCAAGAGATTATAGATAGAAGGTTGGAATGGAAAGAAGTGTTGAAAGTAAGCAGTTACTGTTGGGAATGTGATGTAAACTCACTACTATACCAGATAAAAGAGTTTACCTAGTAAGCGATTATTTTTTTGGCTAAAATGTATCATGGGATATGAGAAAGGGAAGTGTGAGAATCATGTAGTATTAAGAATAAAGAAGTGACAGCCTAGATTGAGTTGAACAGGTTGATAGATTATAAAAAAAAAACGTTCAAACTAGACTACTTTAAGTTGCTGAAACACAAGCTCTGACAGATAAAGTATGCTTTCAGAATGTTTTTCTGTTTGATGATAAGATTCATGGACAGATTTACAGTGGGTAGATCACATTACAAATGAGGAAATGACAGGGTGGGGTGTGCAGTAGCTAGAAAATGAACAGATCTAAAAAAAATTTAGTAGAGATGTGTTTTGATAAGAGAAGAAAGATAGGCAGTCATAAATTTGGTAAATATAGAATTGAGAGGAAAGTGAAGAATTATTGGGAGTTATAGGAAAATAGTGAAAATTACTATAGATGAAGACCTACACAGGATGGTAACTCAGTCAAATAGTTCACAGGACATAAAGGGAACCACTAACCTAAAAATACCAATTGTGTAGGCAGCTGAATTTTTTTATGTCATGTTATGAAATGAAGTTACTCTGTTTGCAAATATTATTATTACTCGGTAGACGAAACTAATTCATATGGAACAAGCCCACACGGCCCATTGACCTGAAATTCAAGCTAAGGAAGAATATTGTGTTCGTTACTGAGAACTAAATTGAAATAGTACTGGAAGAAGAGATCCCACTTATAAGAAAAAAAAAATATCAGAAAAGAAGAAAAAAGGAATAAATAAAAAAGTATAAAATGCAAGAAAAGAATAGTGTATATTTTTGTTTTGAAGTTGTCAAGTTTGGCGAGGAAAACTGTTAAAATAAAAAGTTAGGTTACATATTAGAGTACCGGTTATAATGTGAAGTTAATGTTTAGGCAATTTGGGATGTATTTTTTGTTTGAAATGGTATTAAATTGTTTTAGTATGATAATTTATGTTTTTGTTTGAATAGTCAAATTTGTCAGTGAAATGTTGAAATAGGCAGTTACAAGCATTTTAGTTTAAGGGGTACAAGGTATTTGGTAGTTAAATGTCAGTCATATATTTTTTAGAGGGGATTTCTGCATTTCCGCAGTAGGTTCTGTAACTAATGTGTGCGTAAAAGTTGGGGAAATTTGAAATTATTGTTGCATGTGCATTTAGTATAATAGATTGGGATAGAGAGA
>NC_087203.1:33782765-33827791 GCF_015104395.2 Macrobrachium nipponense | reverse complement strand
AAGTGTTGAACCCATATCAAAGAAACTTTGATCTGGTCCTTTCCCATTCACAGGTAACAGCAGATTAGAATCTATGCACATGCAAATCAATTCTCTAAACCAGACAACTTTTGCTTAGTATGTACTGCAACATAAAGGGCATCTGCACCTCTGACCACAGCCAAAGCATCATGAACATCAGAATCATGGGAATGGTTGGAATCAAAAGAATGTCTCCAGCTGCTACTGTGATACAACCATAAAAAATTGCCAAAAACCAAGACCTCAAGGATGCTCCTTGGCAGAAAAGTAACTATATGGAGGTAATGGACAACTGTGAAGTCCCAAAATAAATAACATTCCCAAGCCATGCCTGTGGAATAAAGATGCAAGCATTCATGACAGATATTGCCATTTTGAGCCTATTAAAAATATTACAACATTATTGTAATTTGTTTCATAGATGAAATTGATCACTACAACATAAAACACATCATAGTTACTTAAATAACACTGCCATAAAATTGTGTAAAAATCTTAGTCATATGAATCATTTGAATGTCTGTAACTAGTTTAGAATATCTTCCATTTCCTCTCTCCCACACACACTTTTATTATTTGAATATAAATTTAGGCCAAAGAATCATGGGCTGGGACCTATGAGGTCATTCACTTCTGAAAAGGAAACAGGGTAGAAAGGTTTAAAGGTATAAAAAAGTGTAACAGGAGGAAAACCTCACAGTTGAACTAAAAATATTTTGGAGTGGAAAGTAAGATGAAAGAAGAGAATATGACTGGAGATATAGTAAAAGGAATTAAAGGAATTGTAGCCAGGGACTGAGAGACACTGCAAAGAACCTTAGGTAATGCCTACAGTGTACAGCATGAGGTGCGCTGATGGCACTGGCCCCCTATTGGGGCACTTTCATTATTGATACCGTAATTTTATGTTTTTCACAGATATATTACAAAATTATTACTTATATTCTGTGGTATACAAAATGACCTAAAATTTTAAACAACTGTTTTTCTACCATAAAAAGTGTTTTCTGATCCTATAAATTTAAGTCTATTAAAGATACTCTACAACATTATTGTTATTTAAGTGGTATATATGAAAACTTTGGCCATCATTACATGTTGAAACACACTTACAGTACAAAACCAAACATTTGATAACCAAATGTTGAAGCTAGGTGCTATTTGTAGATTATATATATAACACAATAAGAAATTTGTATGAAACAAGACACCTTATTGTATTGAATTTACTTATTTATTTGATTCTATTCAAGATATGTTACCAATGTAACTGGAAATAAATCACAAATGTGAAGTAATATATTTCATTGCCAGGTCTAACTTTGTTATAAGAAACCACAGTATTCTGCATTTACATTTGAGGGTGGGATTTATTAATAGTCACTAAAACCAATTACTCTTAGTCCACTGATTTCTTTCTTTTACACTTGACCTTAACATTGGAAGAAGTACCATAAATTTCCTTGACTTTGTATTTAGAAAAAAAAACATGTTTATGGCAGCAAGCACAGTAATTCAACGTGAATTTATAAAAATATATTCTTTGCAAATCCATCCTCACAGCTCAGAATGAGTGAATAAATGTGCAAAGGATGTTTATGTTTAAAACCTTTAAAAATAGAAACTGGAAAAAAAGACTGAAACTAATGGAGAAGTAACAAAATATTTTGATGAGGGCAAAGTCAAAGATTACTCTTAAACAAACAAGTAAACCCTGAAAAAAATACATCATCAACAAAAGATGCAAAACTGAATTAAAAATATAGTAACTTATGAATATTACAAGTGCTGAGTCCCATCTTGAGATACAACAATGGGTACCAAAAGGGTGCCAAAAGCAAACTCACTAGATCCTCACTAAAAGAATAACAATAAACATGTGAACTACTTAAGAAAAATGGTATTGTTATGATACAATAAAGTTTTATGCATACTTACCTGGCAGGTTATATATATAGCTTATCCTCTTGACGCACTGGCAGAATTTCAAAAAACTCGCGGCAACCGCTAGTACACTGGTAGTTCAGGTGATGGCCACCCCGCTCCCGTGGCGCTGGTACTTGGAACTATTCCCGTTTTCCTCAGATTTTCTCTGAACCCTGTCTCCTGAGGGGAGGAGGGTGGGAATTTAATTATATATACCTGCCAGGTAAGTATGCATAAAACTTTATTGTATCATAACAATACCATTTTTATGCATGACACTTACCTGGCAGGTATATATATAGCTGATTGACACATTTGGAGGTGGGTCATAGACAGCAACATCGTCATAATTCAAAAATTTAACCAAAAATTTTTAGAACTATGTATTATGTTCCTTACCTGCTAAGGTAGCTGACTTCGTAGGTCCTGCCTCTTAGCCTGCTAAACCTTAGTAGCTCTCAACTAGGACGTGACCTGTTTGTTGAGAAAGCTAACAATAAGGGCCTGACAACTGGACGTGACCAATTCGTTGACAGAGAACCCTAGCCCTCATTCACCACGGGCATTCATGCTAGGAAAGTTAGTCACCTGAACCACACACACATATAATACACACTAATCACCAGACTGAGTTGGTCTTTAACCTCCTCAGACAACCATAAAACACTATAACCTAATTAAAATAAAACCTAGCATGTTATTAGGTTATGGGGTGGAAACTCCTTTGCCCAGTACTGTACCTGAGGATACATACGGGCCTAACGTTTGACAATTATCAAAAGTTGTCTTCACGTCTCTAAGGTAATGCGAGGCAAACACAGAGTTTGTCCTCCAATACGTTGAATCTATAATGTCCTTGAGGGCTAAATTTTTTCTGAATGCTAAGGACGTAGCTACTGCTCTCACCTCATGAGCTTTAACTTTAATTACACCGAAGCATTCTTCTTGACAAAGCAAATGAGCATCTTTAATGACTTCTCTTACAAAGAAAGCCATTGCGTTTTTAGACATAGGTCTAGTAGGATCTTTAACAGAGCACCACAGAGAACCTGAAGTTCCCCTAATGCCTCTTGTTCTTTCTACGTAAAACCGTAAGGCTCTTACTGGCAAAGAACCCTTTCTTGCTCTTGACCTACCAGATCAGCCAGTCCTTCAATCTCAAATGATCTTGGCCATGGATGCGAAGGGTTCTCATTCTTTGCTAAGAACTCCTGTTGAAACGAACAAACTGCTTTGTTGTGTTTCCAACCTATTTGCTTGTCAATAGCTTGCAGCTCGTAATCCTTTTAGCGTAGCTAAAGCTACTAAGAAAAATAGTTTTCTTAGTTAGTTCTCGCAACGGTGCACTGCCCATAGGTTCGAACTTATCCGTCTCCAAGAATTTGAGAACGACGTCCAAATTCCAAGAAGGGGTTCTGCACCGTCGATCCTTCTTTGTATCAAACGATCTGAGGAGATCTCTAAGATCTGCGTCATTGGACAGGTCTAAACCTCTGTGTCTAAACACTGCAGACAACATACACTTATAGCCTTTAATCGTCTGATTAGCCAAACCTAGTTCTTTCTTCAGGTATAGCAGGAAATCTGCAATCTGAGTCACAGAGGTACTGGATGAAGAAATCTTCCGATTCTTGCACCATCTACGGAAGTTGTCCCACTTCGCCTGGTACACTTTGATAGTCGATGGTCTTCGTGCTCTTGCCACTGCCTTCGCTGCTTCTCTAGAAAACCCCCTCGCTCTGACAAGTCTTTCGATAGTCTGAACGCAGTCAGACCCAGAGCGAGGGTGTTCTTGTGGAACCTGTCGAAGTGGGGTTGTTTGAGAAGATCTACTCTCGTGGGTAGACTTCTCGGGGAATCTACTGTCCATTCCAGTACCTCTGTGAACCACGTTTGGGCCGGCCAGTATGGGGCTATCAGGGTGAGCCTTGTTCCTCGACTTTCCCTGAATTTCTTCATTACCTTTCCTAAAATCTTGAACGGGGGAAAAGAGTACGCATCTAGCCCCGTCCAATCTAGTAGGAAGGCATCGAACTGCGACTGCAAAGAGGGTCCGGGATCGGAGAACAGTAGTTCGGTAACCTCTTCGTCGCCGCGTAGCGAAAAGATCCACTACTGGAGTGCCCCAAAGCTTCCACAGTCTCTGGCATACTTGACGATGCAACCTCCACTCCGTGGAAAGCACTTGTCCAGTCTGCTCAACAGATCCGCCCTGACGTTCTTCTCTCCCTGAATGAACCTGGTGAGCAGGGTGACGTTTTCTTTCTGCGACCAAAGAAGAATCTCCTTCGCCAGGTTGCAAGAGACAACGAGTGAGTTCCTCCTTGTTTTCGTATATACGCCAGAGCTGTGGTATTGTCCGCGTTGATCTGCACTACTTTGCCGCTGATCCACGGTCTGAACGCTTTCATAGCCAAGAAGATCGCCATCAGTTCCTTCCTGTTTATGTGCCATGCCTTTTCTTCTTCGCTCCAAAGGCCTCCTGACTCCTCCCGAGGGCCCAGCGTCGCTCCCCAGCCTGCGTCTGACGCGTCGGAAAATAATATCCGGTCTGGGTTCTTCTGCTGGAGTGACGTACCCTCTGACAACCTCTCCGGCACTAGCCACCACTTTAGTTCCTCCTTTATCTTTGGAGGAATTGGAAACCGGAAGGAATCTGGTTGCGATCTTCTTGGCCAGACTTCGTTCAGAAAGAACTGTAAGGGCCTCATGTGAAGTCTCCCTAGTGAAATGAACCGCTCTAGCGAAGAGAGTGTCCCCAGCAGGCTCATCCACTCTCTCGCTGAGCATTGGTCTTTCAATAGGAATTCTTCCACTTTCCGTATTACACATGGTCTGCCTTTCGGGTGACGGAAAAGCCCGAAAAGTCACTGAGGATATCCGAATCCCCAAATAAACTATTTCCTGAGATGGGATCAGTCGTGACTTTTCCAGGTTCACCATCAGACCCAGCTGCTGGGTTAAATCCAATGTTACATTCGTGTCCTCCAGACATTGCTGTTTTGATTGTGCTCTTATGAGCCAATCGTCGAGGTAGAGAGTACTCTGACTCCTGCCAAAATGAAGCCACTTCGCCACATTCGTCATCATTCTTGTAAAAATTTGAGGCGCCGTGCACAGCCCGAAACACAGGGCTTTGAATTGATAAATCCTTCCCTGGATTACGAATCTCAGATATTTCCTGGACCTTGGATGAATTGGAATATGGAAGTACGCATCCTGAAGGTCCAGTGTTACCATCCAGTCGCCTGGTCGTACCGCTGCCAGTACTGAATCGTTCGTCTCCATCGTAAACTTGGTCTTTTCTACGAACAAGTTTAGCTGGCTTACGTCCAGTACCGGCCTCCAACCTCCTGATGATTTCGGTACTAGAAACAGACGGTTTGTAAAAACCTGGGGATTCGCAATCCAGAACCGGTTCTATTGCCCCTTTTCCCATCATGGTGACGACCTGATGCCAAAGAGCCTCTCTCTTCTCTAAATCGATGTAGTGAGCCCCTAGGGCTCTCGGAGCTGTAGCGAGAGGTGGTTTCTTGAGAAAGGGGATCTTGTACCCTTCCTTCGCTACCTTTACGGACCAAGGATCCGCTCCTTTGTTTGCCAGACTTCCCAGAAGTCCAAAAGTCTGGCCCCTACACAAGTCTGGAGGACTTTTGACTCATTGTTTCGTTGAAGTTTTAGCACCTCTTTTGGCTGGAACTCTTTTCCCTCTAAATGCTGGTCGGGAGAAAGTCCTACCCCGAAAGGGCTGCTGTGCTGTCTTCGTATCTTTCGTAGTCTTCTTCATGACCTTAGAAGGTAAATACTTCCTCACAGATGACGTAAGAAGATCTTGGGTAGCCTTCTGAGTGAGGGAGAGAGATATGTCCTTAATGATCTCTTGAGGGAAGAGCTGTCCTGACAGGGAGAGAACATCAACTCCGACTTTTGCGCGTTCGACACTCCTTTAGCAGCGAACGAGCATAAGAGATGTCTTTTCTTCAAGACGCCTGCTGTGAATATTGAAGCCAATTCATTAGCTCCATCTCTCAAGGCTTTATCTATACAGGACATGATGCTTCTCGACAACTCGGATACTGATGACTCTTCCATCTCCGAAGTCCGAGCCAGGGCCCCCAACGACCAGTCAAGAAAATTAAATACCTCAAAAGTCCTAAAGATACCTTTGAGTAAATGGTCGAACTCCGAAGAAGTCCACCACACTTTGGCTGAATGCAAAGCATGTCTACGGGAGCTATCCACTATGTTGGAAAAGTCTCCCTGGGAGGAGGCAGGTACTCCCAGGCCAAGACTTTCCCCCGTAGCACCACCAACACCAGACTTCGAAGAAGCCAACTTGGCCGGAGGAAAAACAAAAGAAGTCTTGCCCGACACTTTCTTCTTCTCCTTCAACCACTCATTTACTCGTTGAAGGGCTTTCTTGGCCGAAATGGACAAAGTCATTTTCAAAAACGACGATTTCTTGGCTTTCTTCGTCTTTGAAATTGCGACAAAGGCGATGGCGGGCCTGAAGGTTGAAAATCTCCTTCAAACAGAGAAAGAAGGCACTCTGTTAGTCTCTTGTAATCCGAAGAAGGCGCTTCCGTCTTGTCCTCTTCCGTACTCTCCGCAAATTCTTCCTCCTGCGAAGAAATATCTTGAAAACCAAGATCCTGCTGATTCTCCAATCAGAGTCCTTATGCAGCTGCTGTTTAGAAAGTGAATGTGGCACTGACTCCCTACAAAACTCCTCTCTTCCTTGTCGAGACAATGTTTTGACTTGCTGCCGCCTGCGGTCCTGCGTCCTCCTGAACGTATGCGTCCACGCTGCGTCCATCACTTCTCCTCTTGCGTCCTGCGTCCTGAACTTCGTCCTTCTTACAGGACGCACTGCGTCCTGGATCGCGTTGTACGTCCTGCGTCCTCTTGGAGGACTTAACGGGAGAGACGAGTCCTTACGTCTAACCGAAGGTTGTTCGGGCTTCTCCCATGATTGCACAATTTACTGCCAATCTCTGCTGCATATCCCGCAGCACTCCTTCGTCCCCGCCTCCTTACGAGAACTCCTGATGATGAGGAGATCGAGGACGCACCGGGCTCACACGAGGCGGCGAGCGAACTTCCAGCCGACGTGAAATCCTCTTCCTTTTGATAGGGATCATCTCTTCATCCTCCGATGAAAAAATCTCAGGGCTACTCCACCCTTCCTGGTCGAAAGCCCTTTCCTCCTGTGAAGAGGACGGACAGTATGACCTCTTGAGAGGACGCGATACCTCCGCGAATCGTCTGCTCCTTCCCGAGGCCGAACTATCCGAAGAGTAACGGCATTCCCAGTATCGCCTTTTCTATGGCGTACTGCATCAGCCTGGGACGTCTCAACAGGACTGCCCGAAGGGACGCCTGATCGCATGTCAACCCCTCTCGCCTCCCTTCGACTGTCGACATGCCTTCTCCCTTGGGTCTGGGAGCTTGACAGAGGTCTAGGTCTAGGAGCACGAGAGAGACGATCAGACGCCCCCTCCACAACACTGTCACCAAACACTTCCACTTTGTCCGTTAACCGTTTAATTTGGTCTCCCATGGACGCAAGGGCAGCGAACACTTTCACTATTTGTGGATCCGTAGTATCCTCAGATACAGCAACTGGAGCAGGAGAAACCTGGGGAAAAGGTGCTACATCTACATGTGAATGAGCTGGAGAAGACACATGCAAGGAATCATCCAAAGGTTTACTCGAAGATCCCGATCTTTCACTCCTAGATACAGATCTTCTAACCCGATCTTTTTCCAATCTCTCCACATACTTCATAAGAGCCTTCCACTCTTTCTCATTCAGACACTGACATTCATTACACCTATTGTCCCACGTACATACAAACTCACGACACTTCTTACAAATAGTATGTGGATCTACCGATGATTTCGGCAGTCTCACCTTACACCCTTCTTTCACACAAACTCTAAACATACTTCCTGAATCAGACATACTAGACAAATTCAAAACAATTGCGATTGCCACTCTAACTTCCTGAATACGATACCAATATCCAAAAGTCAGATAACGAGCAGGAAATTCCAACAGAGAACCAACAACGATGTTGCCGGTTCGGCTGGCAGAGAAAATCTGAGGAAAACGGGAATAGTTCCAAGTACCAGCGCCACGGGAGCGGGGTGGCCATCACCTGAACTACCAGTGTACTAGCGGTTGCCGCGAGTTTTGAAATTCCTGCCAGTGCGTCAAGAGGATAAGCTATATATATACCTGCCAGGTAAGTGTCATGCATAAAATAGTCGATTATGAAAATCACTTACAAATGGAATGAATATAACAGCACAATAACTGGGAAAAAAGGTAAAGCCTGGAAAGCACACAGTGCTGTGGACCCAAAAACTTAGGAGTCACACAAAAAATGAGAAACAGTGGTTACCAGACAGTGAATGGGTCCATTTCACATAGAATAAAGGCTAATTATAATTAATTGGTATATAACAACATACATGAATATGTAAATATATATGTAATTATATATATAGTAACATATAATCAATCTAGGTCATTAATACTATTAATAATCTCAACATTTTATTAGAAAATGGCTATTATCATAAAAAGTTAGAAAAGTTTCAGATGAGTAATTCACTACTCTTGACATTTAGATTTTAAAACTTCTTAACTGTAATCATATCTAATATAACAGGAAATATTCAGGTGGACTTTTGAAATTGGGTTAAAGGTACCTAAATACACATCTCCAAATCATATTATAACAACAAGATAAAGGGCAAAATTCTTGTTATACAATTTGTAATTTTCAAGAAGACTCAATTTTCAATAAGCAAGCACCATTTAAAAATTCCAATTGTGTTCCAAAGTGAATGACAAGGCAATACTGATAGGTCAGAGGATGATTTATTAATATTTCTGCAGTCACAGTATGTTTTGATATATAAACATGTTGATTATTATAAAATGTCAATACATGTTGATTATTATAAAATGTAAATACATGTTGATTATTATAAAATGTCAATACATGTCCATAACTGTAACTATTCGTTAAAAAATAATAAACTGCCCATAAAAACAAGAGTCAATTTACCTCAATCAATATGTTATACAAAAACAGACACCTGAGGAGGGAAGTTTCAAAGACACAATGGGCTCTCCCTCAAGCAAAATCATACAGGTACTTTACAATGTCAAAACCAACAGTCCTGAAATATAAAAATTTAGCATTAATCATTAATGTGCAATGTTAGGGTCCTAAACATCATATAAAATTAATATGAAATGGATAAGTATAAAACCTCTCAAGCTTCCACCCCAACTTTAAATTCTGAATTATCATTCTCATACTATCACTATGGAATAAATACCAAGTGCATAAAAGAAAAATGGGTGCAAAATTAAAGAAAAAATACAGTAAGCAATACTGTACAAATATCAAGTCTTCATTGCAAACACAGCTCACAAATAAGAGAAACAAAAAGCTAAACAAGATCGGTTTACAGATGAACTTGTTTGCTCTCATTCATTTTCACTATCCTTCAGTGAAGATGAGGACAAAAGGATAATTTCAAAAAACAGCGCTTCAATACAAGTTCTGATGCTGATCCATGACACAATTCCTTTAAAGAACCATCTCAACTAGGATCTCTCTACCTATTGAACAAGCATGAACACCCACCCTCCCCCCTCCTTTTGGAAGACAATTTTATTATATGCCTTTAAAGTCCTGCACTACGTACATGTGTGTCTACCTATTGCATATTTTTAAAAAGTATGTCATCAGCAAAGAAACACAAGTAGGCATTAAGATAATGAGGAACCTGTTCCAGTCTATAGCAAGAAAAGTAAGCTTTGTCTCTGGAAAACAAAAATGAAAAACTTATACAAACCTTGCAATCCCACGTATGAAACTTAAGGAAACAACACACTTGTATTTAGGAGCATCCAGCTGATCATCTCCTCCAACTTGTGTTAATAATTTCAATGTTACCAAAGTAGAGATCTGCAAAAATGGTCACATTTCTAAGTATCTAATGGAAATCTACTCGAATTAGCAAACATGAAAAAAGTCACAATAGCATGAGACTTACAATAGAGAAAAATCCAGTTATGTAACTGTATAAATATACTTTTAAAGCTATACAAGGAGCTTTAGAGAATTTGTATGATTCCCCTTTTCAATCAATTTAAAAAGGTAACCATACTTATTCTTGAAAGCTCTGTATGTATAGTTTTATTTTGAAGTATATTTGTACAGTTACATAACTGTGGATATGTTTCTTCATTAGTATTAACATAATTTCATGAAACTAACAAGTAACGGATATCTCCTTCATAATGATTTGCAGTTATAATGAAATGTCATAAAAGGAGTGATGTGTAATCGTTAACTCCTGCAGTCAAAAGAAATGTAAACAAACTTTTGAGAATTTCACAGCAAAATCACTTACCTGAGAAAATATGTTTGCTGTAGGGGTTACTTTATCTTCAACAATAGAGTAGAAAATTGCCATTAATCGATCAAGAGGGAATGGTTTGGGTCCCACCAACTGACTGCTAGACTTCTCCTTGGCCTATGAAACAGAAAATTCAACCATAAACATAGCAAACTATAACATGTGACACATTGGGTTACCTGCAATCAAAAAAAATAATCTCCATAAATGGCATGCTTGACAGCATAATAGGTATACTTTACTCAAAGTAGCTCAGAAAAAAACAATCATGAAAGGAAGGCTCTCCTGTTGGATAACCGAAAGGTACTTTAGTAAACGCTATCAGTACCTAAGCACTTGGAAGTTTTAGAAACTCTGCTGAATCAGACTGACAACTGAAAAAGTGCAGCATTAAGTTACATTAATACATGAGATGACACCTAACAAATTCTACATAGTCCCTCCAAGAGAAATATTTGTCATCTAGTTCACACATACAGCAACTACTTTTTATAAAACAGTAAAGCAGAGGAAAGTGTATATCGAGCAATGACAACACATTCTAAGTACAGATTACTCACCATCAAGTACTTTCCATGCTTATGAAATAAACCCCCTAAAGAGGTGTACAAAAACTCTTTCACAAACTATTACTTCAGAAACAGAAAATGTTGTCTTCCAATTACTTAACTTTCCTAAGAAACTGAATAATTTCTCACCTTAATCATGGCATGAGTCTTTCTCTGCTTTCCATGGTGTTTGACAAAAAATCTGCGATCAGTTCTTGCAGGATTGTAAGATGCTAAGTAAGCTGCAATCAGCAAAAACTTGGAATAAAATGGTAATTCCACCTGTCCAAAATAAAACCATAACAGATCAATCCAGTAATTGTGTTATCCCATTTAGAACATTAGCAGTAGTTAGTATCAAAACACAAAGCTCTAGTTAAGGGGGCCGGCCGGCTAATGCCATTCTTTAAGGACAGGACTTTGATATTCATACCACTTAATAAGGTGACTTGGGACATCTCCAAACCGCATATGATTTTCGCCCCTGACCTTCGGTTTTGTGACACCAGGGCGATTTATCCCAAAAATAACCATTTTTCTAATTCTATCTCCTCCCTTGATATTTAATATTACGACCTGGGATTACTACCATATATAGACTTGATGTAGACCTCCAATCAAATGAGTTTTTTTTCTAAGTCTTTTTTTTTGCTAGATATGAATTTTTCACTATGGTAAAAAAATAAACCCTATAAATTAGGAAAACAAAATTTATAAAAAAAAAAAAAGACGAAACAAAAATTTGAAAAAGGGGCTTCATTTGATTGTTCTATAATGTCTTTCTGAGTTATATACCAAATTCCAATGTTATAACGACAATATTAATAAATGATATTGTTATGATACAATAAAGTTTCATACATACTTACCTGGCAGATATATACATAGCTATCGACTCCGTCGTCCCCGACAGAAATTCAAATTTCGCGGCACTCGCTACAGGTAGGTCAGGTGATCTACCGCCCTGCTCTGGGTAGCAGGACTAGGAACTATTCCCGTTTTCTAATCAGATTCTCTCTTCCACCTGTCTCCTGCGGGGAGGCTGGGTGGGTCTTCAATCGTATATATCTGCCAGGTAAGTATGTATGAAACTTTATTGTATCATAACAATATCATTTTCATACATTCAACTTACCTGTCAGATATATACATAGCTGATTGACACCCTTTGGTGGAGGGCAAGAGACCGCTAACTAACTGACTAGACAGGTAAACAACATATGTTGTAGGTATAAATAAACCTTAGTTCCTACCTTATCAGATAGAAGACTTCGTGGCTACTGCCCAGGAGTCTGCTTCATCTCAAGAGCCTTAGCGAGATAGTGATCTGTGGCCAAGAGTTCTTGCTGGTCTGTCGATGGGGTCTTATCCACTTACTCGGCAGAGCCTAACTGGCGTTTGTCAAGGGGTGCTAATCCGCTTATATGACAACACGCCTTCTTTAAGGAGCACACAACCGATCCCGATCACCCGATCCTAACCCGTGTTAGTTCTAAGATTGCTAAGAGTCATCCCCAAACATCTTAGCAAACAACCACAAACTCGAAACTCATACATACAAAATCAAAATAAAAATTTTGTACCCCTCTAATAGTCAGCTGTCACTCGATTTCCTAATGAAGCGAAGTGAAGGCCGCCAGTGCGACATCTGACACTCCCATGCACAGGAAACACGAGAACACATCCGACAAGAGGGTTACGTACAACATATTTAAGGATCGGTGCTCTCTCCTTTACCCAGAACCGTCTGTGCTGACACAACGGACCTAAAGAAAAACATTTCTCATACGTTACTCGCACATCTTTTAAATAATGAGATGCAAATACTGAGTTGCATCTCCAATAGGTTGCGTCCAAATATTTTTAGTGACATATTTCTCTGGAACGCAATTGATGTCGCGATGCCCTTACCTCATGAGCTCTTACTCTTAATAGATTAAAAGAGTCATCTGGGCAGTTCTTATGAGCCTCGGTAATTACACTTCTAACAAAAGAAAAAGAAGGCCAAAGCATTTTTAGACATAGGTCTCTTGGGGTCTTTCACCGAGCACCAAAGACCATGTTGTGAGCCTCCCAACCGCTTCTTTCTGTCCAGATAGAATTTCAGTGCTCTAACTGGACAAAGTGATCTTTCTATTTCTCTGCCTACTAGGCTAGTAAGTCCTTTTACCTCAAAACTCCTAGGCAGGGATTCGAAGGGTTCTCGTTTTTGGCAAGAAAAAGAGTCTGGAATGAACAAATTGCAGAATCTTCTTTGAAACCAACTCGTGACTCAAGGGCGTGCAACTCGCTGACCCTTTTAGCCGTAGCCAGAGATAGAAGAAATATACACTTTCTAGTGATATCACGGAATGAAGCCGTATGAGGTGGTTCGAACTTTTCCGAGGATAGAAATTTCAGAACCACATCTAAGTTCCAGCTCGGAATCCTAGGCTCTACTGACTTGGACGTTTCAAAGGAGCGGATGAGATCGTGCAAATCTTTATTATTCGTCAAGTCTCAAGCCCCTGTTTTCTAAAGACTGACGAAAGCATACTTCTGTATCCTTTAATTGTTGGTACAGAGAGATGTGACTTTTCCCTCAGGAAAAGAAGGAAATCCGCAATTTCGGTTACAGAGGTATTGGAAGAGGACAGCTTCTTCGACCTGCACCAGTTTCTGAAAACTTCCCACTTCGATTGGTACACTCGCCTAGTAGATGATCTGCGGGCTCTAGCAATTGCGCTTCGCCGCCTTGCGAGAAAACCTCTCGCTCTGACCAATCTTTCGATAGTCGAAAGGCAGTCAGAGCAAGAGCGGGTAGATTTTGATGGTACCTCTCGAAGTGGGGTTGTTGAGCAGATCTATCCTGTTTGGAAGAGATCTGGGGAAGTCCACTGTCCACTCCATAACCTCCGTGAACCAAATTCGGGATGGCCAATATGGGGCTATCAGAGTCATTCTGGTTCCCTTCGAGGCCACAACTTTCTGACTACTTCCCCCAGAATCTTGAATGGGGGAAAAGCGTACACGTCTAGCCCTGACCAGTCCAGGAGAAAGGCGTCTATAGCATAAGCCCTGGGATCCTCTACCAGGGCGCAAAATGTGTCTATCCTTTTGGAGAGAAACGTGGCGAACAGATCTATCTGTGGTTTCCCCCAAAGATACCAAAGGGTCTGACAGACTTCCGAGTGGAGGGTCCATTCTGTAGGAAGGACCTGGAACCTCCTGCTCAGTCTGTCCGCTCTCACGTTCTCTCCCCTTGAACAAATCTCGTTAGAAGGACCACATTCCTTTGATTTGCCCAAATCAGCAGATCTCTTGCCAGTTCGTATAGGGCGAAAGAGTGAGTTCCTCCTTGTTTCTTGACATAAGCCAAGAGCGGTCGTATTGTCGGAGTTTATCTGAATTACTTTGTCTCTGACTATCTGCTCGAAGCTCCTTAACGCGAGGTGAATCGCAAAGAGCTCCTTGCAATTTATGTGCCATGACACCTGCTCTTCCGACCAGGTGCCTGACACTTCTTCGGACCCTAGAGTCGCACCCCAACCTGTCTCCGAGCGTCTGAAAACAATGTCAGGTTTGGGTTCCGAACTTCTAAGGATACTCCTCTGTTTTTTCTTCCAAGGGGGTCACCACCACCTTAACTGTTGCTTTACTTCTAATGAGATTGGAAACGTGTCCGAGAGCTGTCCTGTCTTCCAACTCCAACTGCTTCTCAGGAAGTACTGAAGCGGACGGAGATGCAGTCTTCCTAGAGGAAAAAACTGTTCGAGCGAGGAAAGGGTCCCCAGAAGGCTCAACCATTCCCTCGCTGAAGTGCGCTCTTTCTCTAAGAAGTTCAATACTGTGGCACAGCCTTTCCTTACTCTCTCTTGAGAAGGAAATACTCGAAAACCCCGAGAATCCATCTGAATCCCCAGATAGACTACGTTCTGGCTGGGGACCATCTGGGATTTCTCGAGGCTCACGATTAATCCTAATGTCTTTGTCAATTCAGGAGTTTGTTGCCAGGTCCTCCAGACACTGCTTTTGAGACATGGCCCTGATGAGCCAGTCGTCCAGGTATAGGGAGACGTTTATTCCCTTTCATGTGAAGGGTGTTTTTGACACATTTTTCATCAAGTCTGTGAAGACTTGGGGAGCCGTAGACAGGCCGAAACACAGGGCCCTGAACTGATAGATCCTTCCCTCGAACATGAAACGAAGGTACTTCCTCGACGAATGGTGAATCGGGACGTGGAAATATGCGTCTTGAAGATCTAGAGACGCCATCCAATCTCCTTGACGGAGAGCTGCAAGTACTGAGGCAGACGTTTTCCATGCTGAACTTCTGTTGTTGTACGAATTTGTTCAGCGAACTTACATCCAGTACTGGTCTCCATCCCCCGAGGCTTTCGCTACGAGAAACAAGCGATTGTAAAACCCCGGGGAGCTTTGATCCAGTACCAGCTCTATTGCTCTTTTGTCCCACATCTGCTCCACCATTTGACGAAGAGTATCCATCAGAACAGGGTCCTTGTATCTGGCTGACAGTTCCCTCGGTGAAGTTGTCAAGGGGGGTCTGTCCTTGAATGGGATATAATAACCCTTCTTGATTACTGACATTGACCAAGGATCGGATCCTATGTCTTCCATGCTCCCGCAAAGAATTGTAACCTGGCTCCTACAGGTGTCTGGAGGAAAGATTTATCCTTTTCCCTTCTTAAAGGGACGGAAGGCAGATCTTCCCCTTTTTTCAGTTGATTTCCTTCTGACGATGGATCTAGCCTGAGCGCCTCCTCGAAAGGGCTGCTGTTGTTGAGTTGGCTTAGATGCTTTCTTTTCCTCACTAGCCACAGGTCTATTCTTCCTTGAGGATTGCCTTAAAAGATCCTGAGTGGCTTTCTCAGTTAGCGAAATGGGCAATGTCTCTCACCAACTGTGAAGGAAATAAATGCTCAGAGAGAGGCGCATACAGCAAAGCGGATCTCTGCGAAGGAGAAACGGCCTTAGTGAGAAAGGCACTATGAACCGCTCTCTCTTTAGTATTCCCGCACCGAAGAGGGAGCACACTTCCGCCGATCCATCTTGAACCGCCTTATCTATGCATGTAAGGATGCTATGCAAAGTTTCAGGGCTTAGTTGTTCTTTTTCATGGGACTTCTTAGCAATGACCCCAAGGGACCAATCTAGGAAGTTAAATACTTCTAAGGTAATGAAAAAGTCCCTTGAGGAGATGGTCCATTTCCGAAAGACCCCATGTTGCTTTTGCTGAATTCAAAGCATGTCTCCTCGACGAGTCTACGAGACTGGAGAAGTCCGATTCAGCTGAAACGGGCAGAGACAATCCCATGTTTTCTCCGTTTCGTACCATATGCCTCTCCTGCCCCTTAGTTAGCGGGAGGCATGCAAAAGATCGTCCTTCCTAACTCCTTCTTAGTCTTGATCCAGGAGTCCAGAGATTGTAAGGCCCTTTTCATGGATATGGCCGGCTTCATTTTCAGGAAAGACGAAGACTTGTTGTGCCTTCGTACTTGAAAATAGAGAGCGAGGAGAAGGAGGAGCGGCTGGAGTTAATGCATCTCCATATTCTTCTAAGAGGAAGAGCGGAAAGAACTTTGTAATTCGAAAGCCCTTCTCTGTTAGTAACTTCGTCCTCCGAGACGTCATCTAGATTAATAGGATCGGAAGGAGAAGGCTCCCTTCCCTCCTCTGTCTCCTCTCTTGATTTCTTCCTTTCCGAAGAAGAAGCACTTCTATAAGGAGATGGGCTAGGAGTAACTCTCTCCTTACGTTTAACATTAGGCGAGTCACGTATCACTGCTCTACGCCTGTTAGACTCCTGTCGGATGTCAAGCTCTTCACGAGGAGAATGCGCCTGGCGTTTAGCAGGAGTATCTCGCTGGACGAATACTCCCTGATGGCCTGGTAGGGAGTATCCTGTTTGGAATACTCCTGGCGCCTGACAGTCGTTACACTCTTCGAATACTCCTGCCGTCTGGAAGGCGCATCTCGCTCCAAATACTCCTGGGCGCCTGTTAGGAGTATTAAGCTCAGAATACTCCTGGCGCTTGGTAGGCGCATCGCCTTTCGAATACTCCTGGCGCCTGGTAGGAGTAAAAAGTCCAGAATACTCCTGGCGCCTGGAGGAGTATCGAATGTGGCCAGAGTAATCCAAAGCGCTTGGCAGGAGTATCTCTTCCCGAATACTCCTGACCTACGGAAGGCGCATCTAGTTCCGAATACTCCTGAGGCTTGGTAGGAGTATCGCTCATGGAATGCGCCTTCGAATAGCAAGTATATTCGCTTAGCGGGCGCTATACTCCTATCAGGAGTTCTCTCTCCAGTTGGCTCTTGTTGCTTGGATGAAGATCTGGGCCTAGAACGATCTACAGTAAAGTCAGGCTCTTTGCGCCTACTTGGCGCCTGGCTCCTAGTTTGGCGCCTGACGCTTGGTAGGAGTTACTTCCTTTCCCACATCTCGCCTGCCTAACGCACCGCTCCCCCCAGAGATGGCCGCTTGTGCGACAACTCCCCTGGAGGGTTCGTCGCGCCCGACAGGAGATCGGTATTTGGATCTCTTAATCGGAAGCCTGTCATCCTTTTTACGAGTAGGCTCCTTAGAAAGTACTCCTACCAAAGACGCTATTTGCTCCTGTACATTCATCAAAAATTCTCCTGGTCGAAGGCTCATTCGAATCAGGAGAAGGAGATCTGGAAGGCGCTCGAGAGTCTTTTCCCTTCCAAGGATCTAAATCCTTTCTAGCTTTCTTGATTACCGAAGGCGCCTCCTCTTCAGAGAAGCGTTCGGGGCTAGAATTAAGCTCAGGTTCTTTCCAGTTCCTTTTTAGCGGACGTGAAAGCTTCGATTCCTTCCATCCTCTTCTCGGAGAAGGCGAACTAGAAGATGAAAAGCACCCACGAACGGAACGCTTTTTCTATAGCTGTCCCTGGCAGACTGAGATGTATACGATTCTGCCGGAGGACGCCTGATCATTGGGGATTCCCCACGACCCCCGTAAGGCTTTCGACTTTCCTTCTCCTCTGGGCCAGGGAGCTTGGAAGAGGTCTAGGCCTGGGAGCGTCGCAGGGACGACCAGACGCCCCCTCCACTACACTGGGGACACCCTAACATCACTCGAGAAACCACATTCACTTCTCTTACCTTCTAATGCTTCCATTTTCTCTTGCATTTTTTGAAGAAGGGAAGCTCCGAGTTCCGCTATTTCTGAGGCGGAATCAGAGGGATAAACTTGTGAAACGGGCTGAAATAGAATGGGCATAATTAAGAGAAGAAGAAGAAGCTACAGAACTACTAGACATTTTCCGGCTTTTGTAACGCCTTCCTCTCTCTATCTTTCTCTAACTTCTTCAAGTAAGAAGTCAGATTCTTCCATTCTTGCGCACTCAATCTCTCACACTCGTTACACGTATTCTCAATTGAGCATTCAACCTTTCTACAACCACTGCATGTAGTGTGAGGATCTACTGAAGCTTTCGGAATCCTCACCTTACAGCCTTCATTCACACACACTCTGAAGCTAACACTAGAATCAGACATATTCACGAAAATCCAAAGCGAAGTCCAAAAACCAGTCCACGATAGCGAATGCCAAACAACGATCCAAGTACGTCACCAAAAATCAGTCGAAAGATGATCAAAAGCGTTGTGAAAAAAGAATTCCAGTCAGGAGGAAGTAACAACAATGTTGATACTACCGACGACAGAGAGAATCTGATTAGAAAACGGGAATAGTTCCTAGTCCTGCTACCCAGAGCAGGGCTTTTTGTTTGTATGGTGCTTTTACGTTGCATGGAACCAGTGGTTATTCAGCAACGGGACAACGGCTTTACGTGACTTCCGAACCACGTCGACAGTGAACTTCTATCACAAGAAATACACATCTCACTCCTCAATGGAATGGCCGAGAATCGAACCCGCGACTAGCGAGTTGGAACGCCGACACCATACCAACCACGACATTGAGGCGCTTTCCCAGAGCAGGGCAGTAGATCACCTGACCTACCTGTAGCGAGTGCCGCGAAATTTGAATTTCTGTCGGGGACGACGGAGTCGATAGCTATGTATATATCTGACAGGTAAGTTGAATGTATAAAAATAATGATTATTATGAATGTATATTTCTTTATTGTGTATTAACAAACCAAAACTATTTTATTTATAATAATTTAATCATAAATGATGATCCCTTGGCTCATATATCGTAGCTTGGGGCACTGCGTCAGGCAAGACAGGGCACTCCTTCCTACGCAACTCTCTCTCTCTCCTTCACTAACTCGGCTTATTACGGCGAATTTTCTTCTTCTGTATGTTAGCTAGATGTTTTCCTAGTATTTTCCGTTTTGGCATGATGAAATTCTTGCCGAAACAAAAATAAACAAACGTAAATGCAAGAGAATGTCAAGAGGTGAAATTCGAAGTTGTACTCTCTTTTTTCAAAGACAATGTTAATAAATCATGATTATTATGAATTTCATCTTCCTTTTTGGGTATTAATAAACCAAACCTATGTTATTTATCATAAATTAAGATCCCTTTGCTCAAAGACCGTAGCCTGGGGGACAGTGTGACGTGTGCTTCAGGCAAGACAGGGGCGTTTACTTACTACGCAACCCTCCCTCTCTCTCTTCAATAACTACGGTAAGATCGCATATATTATGATATTCTGTAATTATATTAGAGTGAATTTTCTTCGTCTTTATGTTAGCAAGATGTTTTCCTTGTCTTTTCCTCATTGGCATGATGAAATTCTTGCCGAAACATAGATAAACATATGTAAAAGCAAGTGAATGTCAGAGGTGAAACTCGAACGTGTAGTCTACTTGAAGTCTGTGATCGCACTGAATCATGGTTCAACTTGATACTCCCCTCTGCGACCCAAGGAATCTCTACAGATGCCATTTCTCACAATTTCTTTGACAATAATTATCAAAATTTACGATAACAGAAGAAATATTGCATTTTCTTGTACGGATAAATGTTTTAGGCTTATTGAGTTATGTTTACTAATTACCCTGTAACTACGAAAGTAAGAGGAATTTTGACGAAATATTTTGTATACTTATTCTCAATTGCCACATGAAGCTCCATGAATTTTTTCATGACTGCATTTTTCGCCCTATACCCCCATATATAAGGGTTCTGGCCGGCCCCCTTAAGATGAGAAAAAAGGGCTTCCAACTTACTGACGTTCTTTGTTATTCACAGATACCAACAATTCCTTGCATACACAATTTTTTATTAATATTACCAGTTTTCCAGCTGGTACTAGAAGATTTATCCTAAAGTTAAGACCGAAGGTTTGTTGCATATATGAACAACTTGAAATTATCATATATCATTACAATTGCTAGACAAAGAATACAAAGTAGGGTCAAACATTCAATAATTCCAATCATTTACCTCAACTTTTAAGCAAGTTACCACTTTTTACCAAACCCTACAACTACAAATATCATATCCATATTAGGTACATTCCACGTAATGATGCTCATGAAGGTGAGTTTTACCACTTCAAAATAATAGTGTACCAAAAATACATAGAGAAACCACTACCAAGCTGTTTTGTGCTAAGTGGTTCAAGTTTGTCAAACTTTAGGTTTAGCTAAAATGAGAGTAAGACGTTCCCAAAACTTAAACTATGCAAAAGATACACTTATGGAGTGCACTCAACTGGTTGAAAAGGCATGAACATACAGTCTTAAAATGTTAAAGTTTACTTGTACATAATAATATCATGTAATTTAGAACTACTATATAATTTTATGATAGTCTATATGACTCAGACGTCTGGAAGAAATAATCCTTATTATTATTATTATTATATATGCTATCTATATGAACATATCAGGCATACCTCTATGTTTAGGTAACTGTCTTAATACAAACACAAGCACATGACAGCATATATTGCTATCTACTGAATGATGCCTTACACTACAATTTAAATTTCAAAAGTAAATGAGCTTGCAATAAAATTCTTACCTTTGTCCCACTTGATTTTATATGTGGAAGGTCGTGAGTCATCCCACTCTCCGTTAGCTGCTGCATCCTTTCAAACTGAGCACTGAAAAAATACAGATGCATAATATTTCTTAAAAACTTAAAAAATAAATACAGTAGTTCATGAGACATTATACACACTAATTCCCACATCAAAAAGTGGGGGGAAAATTTTACATACTGCACTCAAAACATCCATATTGTCGGTAGGTTTTGTATATGCATAATATATCTACAAATGTTCATAACATGTATAGTATTAAATTTCTTAACATTTCTTTTATGCAGTAAATTTGCAAGTTAAAATCAGCAAATCAATTCCCACTACAACAAAGAGCATTATTATTCTTATCAGGAAGTTTAGCCAACAAATTAAGTGCCTTCCTCCTCGTCTTCATCACCATCACTATCCCTAAGCTAAGGGTCTGATTGCAGCAACAAATCTTCTCCAGCCATTTCTGTCAAAAACAGATTCTCTGCTAAACCCTTCTTCTTGTTATCGCCCCTCACTTTATCACACCCTTTAACCCTTTGCCTTCCTCTCAGTCTTCTAATCCTAACAGGTTCTATCTAAGCCTTCTTTACTCATCATTATCATATTAGTAATCTTTACCAATCCTGCACTTCTAATTTTTTCATTTTCCAGCCTCTTATGCACTGAGATCTCAAAAATCCACCTCAGCAACCTTATCTCTGCTCCAGGTCCTGTTCCTCCTTCTTTCTTAATGCCCCTATCAAATTCAACAAATGAGGCATTTTTTATGATAAAAAAATCCAAATATTTCTCTTCACTAATGATAAATACCTGCACACTCATTATTGAAACAGCAAAAAAGGAACAGAAGCATGAAACTATTAGCAGGGCAAGGCCTGTCCATAAAAGAACTCGTCTTTATTCATTCAAAACATCAAGTCAACTGTCCAGCTTACTGGGCAGGTAAAGGTTTCTTTACAAATTTATAAAAACTTTTATTGTTTAAAGCAAACTAAAAGTTTTTTCTTAACAAAATCTTTTACATTCATGCAAAATAGCAAACGTTTTTACATGAAGAAAACTTCTACAAAGGTGGGAAAGCATCTAAAGCAGAATACAAATGAAGGTCCTTATTCCAGTAGGAACAGAACTGCAAAGAATAGATATCTATGGTTCCAATTTACCCTCGGACAATATAACAGACTGTCTTTAAAGGTCTTACAGAAATAAGTTTCTTTAACACAGTACAACATAATCTTATAAATGAATGAAAGACAATCCCTACCTAGATACTTCTCGAAGATACACTGAATCTAAAGCCTTTTTTAGGTGTGGTTCAATGTTCCTCCATAATTTTCGAATGTCATCTTCAGTAGCTTCACCTTTCTGAATGGGCTCACAGTAGGTTTTGAAGTGCAACAGGACCTGTTCCAAGAGGAAAACAGAAATTTGGCACTTAAAACATAAAACAGTGGTACTCTTCTTACAATAAATTTTAAGCCATATACGACAAACTCAGAAGTATTACCCAATGATATACTAATACCACAAAATTCCAAATCTTCAAATGAGTCATCAAACCGGACAGTGCAAAAGTTAAGTAAATTCCACGAGAGAGCACAACACTGTTACAAAGCTGGTAAGGACATTCACCAACTCACTCAATTTAAAGTCAATATTTCGTCACAGGTTGATTCCAGTCAAAACTGAATGTAAAATAAGTTTTATATCAAGAGACACAACAGTATTTAAAGACTGGATACATTACTATAATTCTGCAAATGTTGTATTGCCCGTTTAACTTCGTGTACCTAGCAAATTGCAACTTATAAGAGCTGAAACTGACACCAAAGCACTGGACTCTTATTTAAAGTGAAGGTCACAGCCACTACAAGTCACAAGCACTACTATATTTGTGTACACTGTTGGAAATTTTTACTTCTTGCACTATAAGCAGTCTTATTACATGAACATACTGTATTATACCTGGATAAACTTCTGATTAACAGTACTTACCATGTAATGCTCAGATGTCTAGTAATAAGCCTTTCTGGGATCTTTATCTTTTGGACAATTTGATTTTACCCAGCAATGGTAACTACAGTTTAGATCATTGTAGGAAAGTATCTTGAATGGCAATCTTTCATAACTTATATTTCAAAAGAAAACTTTCTAAACTGTCAATTTTGCTTGCCTCCATTGGATATTGCCACTTGCTTTCCAGAGCACCAATTTCATTATGATGAGGTGTCTTGAATTCAAACTACCCAGTACCAGATGTCTTTCCTTTCTTTTCCTTAAAACTATGAAATATTCTTGGCAGTTACTGATGTTGATGTGCATACATTTAAGAAAAGCTGTGAAGTGCCTGGGACCACAGCCATAATGTTATCACTTTGACACATTTATGCATACATACTGGCTCCAATGGAGCCATTCATACTTCATATTCCTGCTTGTAAACTTGATTTCCATTTACTTTTATTCTCTCCACCAAGTTTTTAACTTTTTTCATATTGGGATTTTATTCTTCATAAGCTTGCCTTGCAATTTATAGCCTTCCTACATTTTTCAACAAGAATTTGTTTGTTTGTATGGTGTTTTTACATTGCATGGAACCAGTGGGTATTCAGCAACAGGACCAATGACTTTACATGACTTCCAAACCACAGCAAGAGTGAACTTCTATCACCAGAAATACGCATCTCTTATCCCTCAGTGGAATGCCCGAGAATCGAACTCACGGCTACCAAGGTGGCAGGCCAAGACCATACCAATCCAACGTCACGGCCACTGAGGCACTTATTTTCTACATAATGTTTGTGCATTGTTTCAAGGATTTGCATCATTTTCAAGCAATATACTCCATATCTTCACTTCTAAATGTATACTGACAAAACACATGGTAAATGATGGAAAATATTATCCTTACAAACCAAAGATCATGAATCAATGAACTGCATTAAATGAAATAAAAAGTGTAAAAAAATTTCAAATTTTTAAGCATGACAACACTATACTTCAAACCACATCCCTGACATACTTCAAATAGTACCACTTTTACTCAGTGCAGTCAGTAACAATTCATACCCAAAAATATCGGTAGTAACATACCTGATGTTTGAGTTCTGTTAAACTCTTTGAGGCCAAGTAGAACACACTTAAAACAATGTTGACGTAAGTTTTGTAAAAATGACTAGAACATGTTGATGGCTGTCCTTTCATAAGAATTTCAACCAATTCATCTGCAAAAAAGAAACATTTGAAACTATCAGAAAATATACATTAGTTGAAAATGCATCCCAATAATCTTTTACCCTTTTCCAATTTCCCTACAAATAACTAATTACAGTTAATTTTATTTACTCATTTGATCTACAAAGAATCACAATCTCTTACATTTTTATTTTACAAAAAAAAAAAAAAACATTTCTTCATAATATATGATAACACTATTAAAATCTATGACAACAATATGTCAGCAAACAGAGCAATGTAAGTGGATTGCATATTAGTTGATTTCTAAGCATATTGAAATCTATATAAGAAAAATCAAAATAGAAATAGGCTACTAAGAAATCATGCAAGAAAGTTCAAAGGATGTTTAGTCCTAGAATTATATCCTGTGCTTACATTACACTATATGACACATAGATAAAAGTGGGCATGGTCCCTCCAGTAAACTAGAACATAATTGTGGATGTAGATTAATGAATAACTATTGCACTAGCATTGTGGAAACCACCATATACAAGCAATCCTGACACATGCACTTATGCTGCAGTATCAATCCCTCCTGAACCTCCTAATGCTGTGAATGTGGTGATACCTAAAATACTTTAATGACACTCCAACAGACCGTTAGACTTAGCTCATCCTTCAACAAGTGCTTTTTCAAATTATGTTTGTTGTGTACACTTCAACTTCCTAACTTGCAATACCAACTCTTCTCTCAGTAGTACTATGATCCAAGGTTTCTCTACCTTTTGACAAAGTATTAAATTCCTCTGCAGCATTTACGCATCGTCATTTATACAGTCCTTTGTAATATACATCAGTAGTATACAAAAATTATTCCATCAGTATAAACTGTACCTTTGGTGTACTGAGGGAAATGATAAACAATTGGCTCCATCATCCCCGTAGATGAGCGAAATTTGTCAATGGCCAAAGTTGAACAAAATATCACAGTGATATGACATCTCCTGCCAATTCTTGAAGTCGGCAGAATGCAGGGAGAATGTGGCATCACAGTCTCTCAATCTTTCACAATTTTCTATCACCTGTAATAAGAGAAGCAACCAAATTAAAAACTGTACCCCATCTTGTTGTTTTTTTTTAATGAAAGTATGTATAATTCTCACAAAAGTAATATGGCTAATACATACAAAGGACATTCAGTTTTTATACAGAAAAAAAAAACATTAATTTGCAGATGCTTGTGTAGGCATAACCAGTCCATGCATACTCAAAATGAAGTTTTTATGATAAAACAAAGTTTAATGTATACTTACCTGGCAGGTATATATATAGCTATATTCTCTGTTCCACCTGGCAGAAATTTCAAACTCGCGGCAAACGCTAGTAACCTATTAGTAGTTCAGGCAACCACCACCCCGTTACCGTGGCGCTAGCGCTAGGAACCGTTCCCAATTTGGGCCAGATTTTCTCTGAACCCTGTCTCCTGATGGGGAGGCGGGTGGGAATTAAATTATATATACCTGCCAGGTAAGTTTACATTAAACTTTGTTTTATCATAAAAACTTCATTTTAATGTATGACACTTACCTGGCAGGTATATATATAGCTGATTGACACATTTGGAGGTGGGTCAAGGACAGCAACATTCTTAGAGGTATAAAAATATTATTAAAATAGGTATTAAAAACTCCAGGTTCCTTACCTGCTAAGGTAGCTGACTTCATAGGTCCTGCCTCTAAGCCTGCTTAAACCTTAGTAGCTCTCAACAAGGAAGTGTCCTGTATGTTGAAGAAGCTAAGACTGGAACTGACAACTGGACGTGACCAATGTGTTGACAGAACCTTACAGCCCTCTATGCACGGCATTCAAGCTAGTAACAGAACATTACCTGAACTACACACACACCATCACCGGATAATACTAACAAGACTGAGAAAAGTACCGCACACTTTTCTCAGACGACCAATAAACACAAACACCATCACCTAACTAAAATCAACTAGCTTAAAAAGAAGGTTATGGGGTAGTAACTCCTTTGCCCAATACTGTACCAGAGGACACGTATGGACCTAGCGTCTGACAATTATCAAAGGTTGTCTGAACGTCCCTAAGATAATGAGACGCAAATATTGAATTAGTTCTCCAATATGTGGATTCAATAATTTCCTTGAGGGCTAAATTCTTTTTTAAAAGCTAATGAAGTCGCCACTGCCCTGACTTCATGAGCCTTCACTTTCCAAATACCAAAAGCTCTGCTCTTCACACAACATATGAGCCTCTTTAATTAACTCTCTCATGAAGAAGGCTAGAGCGTTCTTCGTCATGGGTCTACTGGGGTCTTTAATGAACACCACAGAGCATCAGACTTCCCTCTGATAACTCTTGTTCTTTCTATTATAACACCGCAACGCTCTCACTGGGCAGAGAACTCTTCTTGCTCGTGACCCACTAACTCAGCCAGACCCAAAACTTCAAAGGATCTTGGCCAAGGATTTCACAATATTTGTATCGTTCGCCTCCTCCGATACAGCAGCGGGCGCAAGAGATACCTGGGAGAAGGGAAACTACCAATTCTACATTAGAAGGAGCTGGAGAGGAAATACATTCACTCCTTTTACTCGAAGAATTTGACTTCTCACTACGAGAAACAGATCTCCTTACAACGATCTTTCTCAAGCCTCTCAACATATTTCATAAATACCTTCCATTCCTTCTCTGATAAATTCTCACATTCAATGCATCTATTCTCCCAAGTACACCACATTCTCCCTACACTTCTTACAAACGGTATGAGGGTCGACCGAAGCTTCGGCAATCTTACCTTACACCCCTCTTTTACACACACTCTAAACATACTTCCAGTATCGACATCTTTAAAGAACAATCCAAAGCGAATGCCAAGCTAACGTTCCGAGTACAATACCAAAAATCCAAGAAAAGTCAGCAACGAGAATGAAAATTCTAGCAGGGAACCACCAACAATGTTGCCGGTTCGGCTGGCAGAGAAAATCTGGCCCAATTGGGAACGGTTCCTAGCGCTAGCGCCAAGGTAACGGGTGGTGGTTGCCTGAACTACTAATAGGTTACTAGCGTTTGCCGCGAGTTTTGAAAATTTCTGCCAGGTGGAACAGAGAATATAGCTATATATATACCTGCCAGGTAAGTGTCATACATTAAATTATAAGAGTTTTTAAAGGCCAAGTGAGAGATCACCTGCTATTATGGGTCTCCTATCTTATTCTCTACAATTCTATTCTTTCCTTCATCTTATCACAATAAACTATCTAGCTTGCTTAGTTTTTAGTCTTAATCTGGCATCTCTCTTCAAGACTGTTTTATGAATGACTTCAGCAGAACAATGAAGCACTGGAAAACAGAAGCACTAATCTTACTTGTAAGAGAATTAATTACATTAACAGAGACTATGGTAAAACACAGCAAAGATATCTCATGAATCTCAGGTCAGTTCTCCATTTCACTGACTAACTAATCTACATATAAAAGCTTTGAGGTCTACAATGCAAGGAAACAAACAAGCTTAGGTACTGGTAAGGGACCTTACTAATTTAAGAGATCTTGCAGCACTTCAGGTGAATTTCAAAGGAATCAACAAGAATTTCAAGGTGCATTTTGGGACTGAGGCAACTCACTTGAGGCAAGGCCTGCTAAAGTGGAGGCTACAAATCCCTCAACATCAGATTTCCATTATTAAAAAAAATGGCTTACCAGACAATGAATCATTTCTAAATGCTCACATGATTCAAACTTGTACCATGAAAATGACAAAAAATTGGATTAATGGGAAATGACCAAATGGAACAAACAAAAATATAGAAATTAATGCAGTTGGGAACCAATGGAATGCTGCTAAAGGCCAACTTGATTTGAAGGAATCCCCAAAAAACTCTTCATAGACATCTTCATCCAATAGTGAAACTCCACCTTGCACTCTTATCAGTGGATGTCAAAGAAAGATAAGAAAGATGAATTTGCCTGGATTTGGGACAGTGTGAGTCTTCTGCTACACTTCAGAATAGATAGGGATGGAGAACAGGTCCCCCTTAGTACAAAATAAATGAAAATTATAGCCAAGAATAAAAATCATAATATCACTAACATCATTCTGACACATCATATGAGAAAAAAGGTGGCAACTCTGGACTTCTAAAGCATGCAGCAGAACATTGGACCTGGTACTTAACTACCACAATCTACACTGATGGATGAAATCAATGAGCACAAGGGATTCTTTTGGGCCCCAGTTCCTTTAAGAAATATGAGAAGTTCCATCTGGCAAGAAAGTAATGTGAGGATTAAGATTATGGGAAAGAAGAGAGATAATGCCTATGCCAAGTTGGAAAGGAGTGCAGTCAAGACAGCCAGAGAAGTAACTATAGTCTATGTTTGACAGTGGGCCAGAAACTCACAGAAAAACAGTAAGTATAAGAAAACTGCAAAAGTAAGAGTCAAATGCCCAGCAAAAAATGAAAGATAGTAGATGCAGGGGTGAGAAAACAAAAGCAAAGGTTGGAGAATGCCGGTACAGCATTAATATCTATAAATATTTAATGACTTTTCACCCTGAGAAGGGTTGACTCCAAACTTTCATATTAAAATTACAAAAAATTACATTGGAAATCAATATCGTATATAAATTAAGTCAATAAGTACAGTGCTAATTTTAAAAGCCTGGTATAATTGCAACAGACCTACAAGAATACTTCAGGATCTATTATCTACAATACTTACTATTGCCATTCGTGGCTTCCCAATATCATTATTAATTACTTTAAGGAAGTGAATAAAATCACCAAAGTTATCACAAGATGCATATGAAGTATATCCATTACCAGCAGATGGAATTGTTCCTGGAAAAAAATAAAAGGTACTGTAATTATAAAACTCAGTACAAAACCATCCACAAAACAAGGTCTCAGTTGCTATATGAAAAGTACTATGTGTAGACTAGCGATATTCAAAGGATGAAATAAAAACCAATTCCTTTCTAAAACCAAATTTTTAAGATTTTCCTATCCTCCAAATTTTAAAGATTTTCCTAACCTAACATCTAACCATGCCAACTTCACATGGGTAAAGGCCTTCTACAGATTTGTATGCTGTATAACACCTCAGCAAAAGCAAAGTACAGTATGTAAGAGAACATAATTCACAGGCATCTGATGCTGATGCAAAATAAAATTACGTACCTATGACTTGTCTACAATGTATTTAGTAAATTTTCGCACAAACAGCTGATCAAAGGAATGGTCTGCACTAAGCAACAGGCATGGAATATACAATTTAAAAATATTTTGTTTCACACATACAAAATTTATTCACTTATGCCTCACTGCTTTCCCTCACACTAAATGCAAGTAACATGTGCACATACATATATACAGTGTCTTGTAATGACACAAAAAGCCAGAATATTTACAGCCAAACCAAAGCTTATTCTTATTCTCAAACCTAGTCTCAGCAATTAATTTTCTAACTAAATTTCCCACAAAATCTTCAACAACACTGCCTGAAAAAAGCTTGAACACATGCTCAGAGATAACAGTAGAATTTAAATCATAGTCCCCTTACATTCTTACCTAAGAACAAAAATGGCCTGATCAATCTAAAGCTCAATACTTAATCTGTGACTTTAAGAGGCTTCACCAAACGATGTTACACACCTAAAGCAATTATCATCCTTAGGGACAAATGGGAAACTAAGGATGATACATGAGGGAAATGGATTTCAAAAGTTTGTGAGCACAGAATCAGGATTACAACCCTTTGATGTTTGTTTGTATGGTGCTTTTACATTGCATGGAACCAGTGGTTATTCAGCAACAGGACCAACGGGTTTACGTGACTTCCAAACCACGTCGAGAGTGAACTTCTATCACCAGAAATACACATCTCTCACTCCTCAATAGAATGGCCGAGAATCGAAACCGCGACCACCGAGGTGAGAAGCAAACACCAAAACCAAACCACGCACTGAGGCGCTACTTATGAGAGAGATCATTTCATTTGTCTGCAGCGCTAGACACTCAATCCTAGATCATCTCGTGAGCTGATACCTTTCCTCTATGTGGAACCTAAGATGTCCTTCATTCACTCATAAGGAAGCTACAACTATCCTATTGCTATGCTGTTAAGCCGCTGTGAAAAGGGCTCAGACGGATTTCTCTTGAGTATTCAGTAGACCACATGAGAACTCTTTATCTTTTAAGTTATGCCTGCAGCCTACACCATTTAATGTGGCATAAATTACACTTGGAATGCTAAATCTATTTAAATTCAAGAGTACAGACTGTAATCTACAACTGGTAGAGAATGGTTGAAGCATCCCTCAACAAATCAAGGATTATGTTCCCAGGCTGCCATTACTTTCATGCCCACCTGCACCGATAATGTTGTCTTGCTGAGTAAAGAAAAATGCATGTACAGTAAACTATTTGTTCTGCAGTTTTGCCCTAAAGATATGGTTCAATGACTGGGAAACAATGCCTTGTTATTATACAAACTAGTATACTACAACCTGCTCACTACACTGTACGCCAGATTACATTATTTGAGCTTGAACTCTTTCAAAGCTATTTTGGGGCAAAGTAATGAACAAAACATTACATACACTTCTTGATCCATTTTGTCATAATAATGCAATACTATAACACTGGACTAATTCACTCACCACTAAGATTGTTTAGTATGGTTTCATATATAACCTTTGCTGTATAAAACTCTATACAATTAACATGGCTAATAATGACATTCAGTTTTTCTAAGACAGACTTTGTTACTAAGGTCTTCCCTGTTCCCCGGTGTCCATACAAAAATAGACTGCAGGGCAGCAAACACTCATCCTGAAGAAAAAGAAAATATGTATAATGTTAAATGATTTATAAAAAATAAATCACAAAAATATTCAAGCATTCATTGCTTTAAACTATCAGTTAATTTTCAACCAACAAAACTTGCACATTATAAATTCAACAGTATATTCAGCCAACTGCCATGATCTTCAACAATACAATGACAATAATTCACAAATGATACAATTTTCTTGGTTTGGTAAACATTACTCTCTTGTCATCAACATCCATTAATATTCAATATGTTCTTTTTGGCAAATAATTGAACAATTCCAGTAGTACACTGGAAAACCAGACTTATACATACTCAGGAGGCAATCGTAATATAGGAAGCAATTTGGTATTATCTCAATCTAGAAAGCAATGGTAAAACAATTTTACTGATATATTTAGTAATAGGGACGATATAAAATCCCTCACCTCTCCCAGAATGTTCGCCAAGAATTGAATCTGGTCACGCCTGCAAGGTATTTGAGTTTGTAGATCAGATATTATATTTTCCATTTCTGTGAACAAAAAGAAAGAGTTCTGCTGAATGATAACATTGAACACCAATTTCCATTTTAAATTTTTTTTTTTTATAGCATTGTAATACAGAGCATAGTCATTTGAGCTCAACATTCATAATATACTAGTAATATATGTATACTATAGTATATACAGTTTAGCTTCTGAATTTGTTTTAACATAAACAGATGCAACTAAAAAATATGAAATATAACTAATGTAAAAAAATTGATATGTGCATTAAGACTGCCACTATTCTACATAGCACATAGTTATTTAAAAAAGATGATGAACTTCTATTGAAATGACTAAAATGTGCCAAGATTCATGGTGGGATTGCAATGACAAAATTGTCATTACAAATGAGAAAGTTCCTGATAGATAAGATACAGTGTGCAAAGGATAATAAAAAAAATCAATGAAACTTCACTGCAATTATATAACACAGACTTCAAATTTCTCTCAAAAGCAATCAAAAAGGGATTTTGACGAAGGAAAAATCTATTTCTTGGGGAAGACCTGTGTCGCCCGGTGAAAAGTTCCTGTAGCTGACTTTTCTAAGTATAAATAGCTTCTAAATATACCAGAGAAAAAAGCTAGCATGGTATGCTGAGGTTACTACCCTCGTGTGAGCACCCAAAGGGTGTCGGGTATAAAGTACAAGGCGAGTGGAAGCCACTATTCACAGGTTTTCTGCCAATTAGTGTATTATTTTATTACTATCATCATCATCATCATCACAGGCCCCGAAAAGGTATTAGCTTGCTGGCCCACTTCCACAAGACAGAATCAACAAATGTTAAAAACCAGCAAACTTGTTCACAGAATTTAGTGAAAAAGGATTATTAGAATACTACTCAACTGATAGTTTCTCTGACCTTTTAACCTTGGGCTACTATGCAGATGAAGACATTTTTAACCAGATGGACTTGTAACTAAGCATCCTACTAAACCTTAAATAAGCATCCTACTAAACCCACTTTTAGGGCTAATATGCAGATAAACAATCTCTTAACTACATGGACTTATAACTATGCATCCTACTAAACCCACTTTTTCTGGGTCGACCTGTGTTCGCCAGTGAAAAGGATCCTGCTATCCAGACTGTTGACTCGGCTCACCCCATATGGAGGTTTTTGAGAGGGAAGACTCTAAATGGCAGGAGACCTGTGAATAGTGGCTTTCACACGCCCCGAACTTTATACCCGACGCCCTTTGGGTGCTCGCGCGGGGGTAGTAACCTCTGCATACCAATGCTAGCTTTTTTCTCTGGTATATTTAGAAACTATTTATACTATAAAAGTGGATAGCAGGATCCTTTTCACCGGGCGACACAGGTCTCTCCCCAGAAATAGATTTTTCCTTCTTCAAAATCCCTTTAATACCTGAGCTTTTCTAAGCTTCAACTTCAGACTACTTATGGAACAAATCATGATATGTAAATCATATCAAATCCTGTTTTAAAGCTAGTCTGTGAACTTGTCCTTTCAGATAAAAGAGCCTCTGGAGTAAGATGAATCCATACAATTTCTTGTCTAATAATGGTGAATGTTGGTGAAAAGGTGAATATCGCTTGCAGTTTACCTTGCAGCTCACTGTACACAGTACATATATAAAGGTTCTTTGCAAGGAACCCTTTAATTGACCTAGCAATGCTTTCTACAATTTACTTTTTATATAATCCCATTTGTCTCTTCCTGCCTGGATGTCTAGCTTCTTTACTTTACCTTGATCCAATCTTTAGTAGCTAAAAAAAAAAAAAAAAAAAACAAAAAAAAAAAAAAAAAAAAAAAAAAACCTTCAGGAAAGTCCTGTGAGTCTAGAAATATGACTCAGTCATCACATTAAACTAAATTGCTTAATAATAATAATAATAATAATAATAATAATAATAATAATAATAATAATAATAATAATAATAAATAATAATAATATGGAGCAATCCGGTATCACACAACAAACATGCAACATGGCTCCAGGAAGTCAAGGAAGAAGAAACAGGGAGAATAAACAAAGATTCACAGACATCACGACAGACACAGTCAGACACCAACTAAAGAAAATGCCAAAACTGGAAAGCCCCAGGTCCCGATGAAGTCCATGGATACTGGCTCAAAAACTTCAAGGCCCTACACCCACGAATAGCAGAACAACTCCAGCATTGTATCTCAAATCAGCAGCCCAAATCCCAAATGACCACAGAACAGAACATCCTCAGGATGGAGTTTGGAATAGAAAATGCGCCTTAGTCACATACAAAAAGGCAAAAGTAACGAGAACTGAAGGGATAAAGAACTACAGAATTGGGAGCAACATCAAACACATAGATGAGACAGGATACAAATACCTGGGGAATAATGGAAGGAGGAGATATAAAACACCAAGAGATGAAGGACACGATCAGGAAAGAATATATGCAGAGACTCAAGGCGATACTCAAGTCAAAACTCAACGCCGGAAATATGAATAAAAGCCATAAACACATGGACAGTGCCAGTAATCAGATACAGCGCAGGAATAGTGGAAATGGACGAAGGCAGAACTCCGCCAGCATAGATCAGAAAACCAGGAAAACATATGACAATACACAAAGCACTACACCCAAGAGCAAATACGGACAGACTATACATAACACGAAGGAAGGAGGGAGAGGACTACTAAGTATAGAGGACTGCGTCAACATCGAAAACAGAGCACTGGGGGCAATATCTGAAAAACCAGTGAAGACGAGTGGCTAAAGAGTGCATGGGAAGAAGGGACTAATAAAAGCAGACGAAGACCCAGAAATATACAGAGACAGGAGAAAGACAGAAAGAACAGAGGACATGGCACAACAAACCAATGCACGGACAATACATGAGACAGACTAAAGAACTAGCCAGCGATGACAATTGGCAATGGCTACAGAGGGAGAGCTAAAGAAGGAAACTGAAGGAATGATAACAAAGCGGCACAAGATCACGCCCTAAGAACCAGATATGTTCAAGTACGATAGACGGAAATAACATCTCTCCCATATGCAGGAAGTGCAATACGAAAAGTGAAACCAATGAAAACCACATAGCAAGTGAATGCCCGGCACTTGCACAGAACCAGTACAAAAAGAGGCATGATTCAGTAGCAAAAGCCCTCCACGGTAGGCCTGTGCAAGAAACATCAGCTACCTTGCAGTAATAAGTGGTACGAGCACCAACCTGAAGGAGTGATAGAAAACGATCAGGCAAAGATCCTCTGGGACTATGGTATCAGAACGGATAGGGTGATACGTGCAAACAGACCAGACGTGACGTTGATTGACAAGGTCAAGAAGAAAAGTATCACTCATTGATGTCGCAATACCATGGGACACCAGAGTTGAAGAGAAAGAGAGGGAAAAATTGGATAAGTATCAAGATCTGAAAATAGAAATAAGAAGGATATGGGATATGCCAGTGAAATCGTACCCATAATCATAGGAGCACTAGGCACGATCCCAGATCCCTGAAAAGGAATCTAGAAAAATTAGAGGCTGAAGTAGCTCCAGGGACTCATGCAGAAGAGTGTGATCCTAGAAACGGCACACATAATAAGAAGAGTGATGGACTCCTAAGGAGGCAGGATGCAACCCGGAACCCCACACTATAAATACTACCCAGTCGAATTGGAGGACTGTGATAGAGCAAAAAAAAAAAAAAATAATAATAATAATAATAATAATAATTGGCACAGAAAAATGTGCTTGGTGACAAAGTGACAAGGAACTGAAGGATAAAGCTACCAGATGGGAAATAGAATTAAACACTTAGATGAGGACAGGATACAAATATTATGTACCTGGGAATAATAGGAGAGGATATAAAAACACCATGAGATGAAGGACACGATCAGGAAAGAATATATGCAGAGACTTACGGCAATACTCAAGTCAAAACTCAACGCCAGAAATATGATGAAAGCCATAAACACATGTGCAGTACCAGTAATCAGATACAGCACAGAAGTGGGGTGGACGAAGGCTGAACTCCGCAGCACAGACCAGAAAACTAGGAAACACATGACAATACACAAAGCACTATGTAGATGGGAATAACATCTCACCCATATGCAGGAAGTGTAATATGAAAAACAAGACCTTAAACCACATAGCAAACAAATGTCCGGCACTGCAGAGAAACCAGTACAAAAAAGAGGCATGTTTCAGTAGCGAAAGCCCTCCAATGGAACCTGTGCAAGAAAACACAGCTACCTTGCAAGTAAGATGTGGTACAACACCAACCTGAACCTGAAGGGAATGATGATACGAGCAAGCAAAGATCCTCTGGGACTATGGCATCAGAACAGATAAAGTGATATGTGCCAGTAGACCAGACGTGATGTTGATTGACTAAATCAGAAGAAAGTATCACTCATTGATTTTGCAATACCATGGGGCACCAGAGTAGAAATGAAAGAGAAAAGATTGATAAGTATGAAGAACAACAAAAATAAGAAATAAGAAGCTAGCATGGTCCCAAGATCTCTCAAAAGGAACCTGGAAAAACTAGATGCCAAAGTAGCTCCAGGACTCGGGCAAAAGAGTGTGCTCCTAGAAAACAGTGAACACATAAAAACCACCCAGTAGAATAGGATAACTGTGACAGAACAAAAAAAATTAAATAAAAAAATAAAAACATAAGTAATATAATACTATTATTTTAATAATAAAAGCCACCTGAAGTTTGGAACCAATTCCTTATCTAATCCCTTTCCCAAAAATACTGTATTTAAGAATAAAATCAATGTTACCAGTGGAGCTTGGGCTCAACAGGTATGGACAGTTCTGTTCATTTAAACCTTGTGTCTTTCATCATTGTACTTCAAAATCAAACTAACAATATCAAGATACATAAGTCTGAGAAGAAAAAAATAAGAGCCAGTAATGGATATAACACGAGAGTTAGGGTTCTGCAACTAACAATAATAAAACGAAGCAAAAAAGGGATGCGGTGAAATCACCAGGATGACTTCAATAGGCATCTGGATGAAAGAGTTGGGCTAAGTGAAGATATGGAGATTTCTTTTCAGGTACAGTAATGGGAAATTAAATACTACAGTACAAATGTGGATCTGTTAGCATACATATAGATGATACAAATAACAGCAAGAAATACTATTGGCAGACTGTAAGACCACTGATGATCCTTTGTACACACTGAAAACAAGTCAATGCATCATAATTTTCATATGATACCTTGACTGCCAACCAAAGGTACCAATTGCCGATACTGAATGTATTCAAAACTTTTAAGAGCTCACAAAGATAGTTGAGGCAAAATGTTTCCACAGAAATATTTTTTGTCAACAAAATAAACTTGTTCTAGAAACATATGCTGAAACCTACAAATATTCTCAGGTCAAGATAAAAACAGTCTAGACATTGTTGTTATGTAATTTCTCAGTCACAAAAAAAGGGGGAGGAGACTGTCATTTATGTCCCACATTTAAGTGCAAGATACCTTATGTAACTATCATGGGAAATCTGTACAGTGAACGTGTTCAGTTCATATGTGTAGCACAATAGTGACAAATAAGTACAACCACGTTACTTCTCATGCTTAGTATTGAATCCTATATGAACTACCTCACAAACTACAATTTTGTAGGTTCTACTTCATGTAGTAGGATATGATTCCTTATTGTATGCTTTGCTTTGATGCTCATATGCGTCTTTTGTATGGCACCATTTATACTCTTAAATACTTTGTATCTCTCTTCTTCATATTTCTCACTAAGCTGTACACCAACCAATACACAACAGAATACTATTGCGTTTATATCATCCTACATCCAGGATATTTGGTGGCAAGAATAGAATAACAACATCTGATCACTTCACCCAAACAGGTACTAATCCCAGTTACAAACTGAAGGTGGAAACATATATGTAACTACCATAAACATAAGTGTAACACTGCTTCCAAGTGGAAATGTTGCATAGTTTAGACCAAAGCCTTTCCCACTCGACCATTCTGAGAGCCCATAAGCATTCAAGAACGTGAACAGGCACATGCTTTACCTTACCGTCGTTTAAAAAGAAAAGAGTATATGAGATTAGCAATGTTTTTTAAGACTTGTTTTGAACTGTTTGTATTCCTGACAATAAAAAATACTGATGACAAAACTCCCATTAAAGATGCTTTTGATTTTAGATAATGCTCCAAAGCATCCACAGCATCTCATAATCACATCCTGTTACAAATAAATTTTTCTTTTTTTAGGTTACTGAAGTGAATACAGCCAAATACTCACTGTGTTTTAGAAAATATTCACTGTTGTGAAAAGAAGTCACAAAAGTAATACATTAAGTCTGTAAAATGTGAAGACATGTAATGATGCTACTGTTTTAGAAAAACCTAAAATACTGATTAGAGAGTAAAGAGTATGAATTTGAAATGGATCAGAGGGTAAGAGTATGAATTTGAAATGAATTTGATGGAAATATTATGAGGATGTTCATGAGCTTAATAGCATTGGGGCAAAAAGGCTTTTCAATGAGAAACTAACTGAAACTGGAGAAAGTAAGAAAGAAAGTTATACATAAGCCACCAGAAAAGTTCACAACAAAGAAAAGTGCCAAGGCTTTTGTTATATTACTATTGGCATAAGGATGTTTTAGAAAAAATGGATATCAGTCACAGTAGATTTGTAAGTTTGTATTGGAAAAAATGGATATCAGTCACAATAGATTTGTAGGTGCTGACAGGCATGTACAAGGTTCTTACTTGCTACTTTCCATGGACAGAGGAAACATGCCAATAAAAAATTTATATTCTCTTGAAGAGAATGTGCATGTTCAGTCATAGAAAAATGTCTGACACTCATTGCCTTCAACAAGAGTTAATGGTCCTCTCTGTTGTAAGAGCTGTTCTTGAGCTGCAAAGAACCTTAAGTAATCACTACAAGGGTAGCATCTGATCACTTATACCCACTTCACATTCTATTTACAAAATTAAACTAATTTTATTGAAAATACCTATACATATACGTATACTACTTGTAAGATTTCTCCTTATTATAGAATAAAAGATATCTAAGATTTGGTCATAAAAATTGCACTATTTACCGGTAAACAAAATGTTTTTTCAGTATTTAATAAACTGCATGATATTCAAAGTAGTAAGCCTCTCTGTTAGTGACTGCACAATAGTAGACTACATAAGTCTCCCCAATATGTTGGAAATGGGAAAGGCAGGACTCAAATTTTTTAGGACATACAGCCATTATGAGAAAAGCTTATTTTGCTGACAGATGGCATTTGTTACTGGACACAAATTCACGTATATTCTATAGTATAAAGCTTGAATCCTGATAGGTTGCTATAGGGTAGTAGAGGGGGTTGTAATCACTTGAGACATACCTACTTTCCAATTTTTTTAATTTATGTGTCCCTGCTCAACTTTTTAGCATACATATTCATGTTTTCTTTGGCCTTTATTGTTCATACATGGTTTCAAATGCAAATTGCTATTCAGTATGCAAAAATTTCTTTTATGTTATTTGCTAGTATTCATCATGACCTATTTCTAAAATCACTCACATTAGTCTCATTCAGCCGATCTACCAGGCTACTAATGTTCCTGCCCACTTACACACCCAAAAATTACCTAAGTATAAAATTTAAAATAGCTGAGAAAATCACAATTAAATGACTGCTATACCCATCATTACATTGAAAACTATGTATGAATGGTTAACACCATCAAGTTCACTATAGATTGTTCTGTTGATACCTTGGTACTTTACATTATCAATACGAGCTTGAGAATTTATGAAGGACTCTTTCTTGCAAAGAGCTGTGAATTAATAAACCCCCCAAATTGAAAGCCCAGGAACTTACATGAAACAAAACCATAAAGTAAAAGGATAAAAAGCAGTACTTTGTTGTCGGCACCTAATTAATGTTACATAAATGATTGTGAAAAGTTTGACTGATTCCGAAAGTGTTTAATGTTACTGGTACCTCCGACTTGCCACCTCAAAAAAAACAAGTACTACTAGTAATGTATGATCCATGGAGCCAGTCACTGAAGTCCACACAGTACATCTGAGTTCAATAGCTGGCTTCAACACATCTACCTTTCATGCCGGGCTAAATGGCGATCATACTTAGTCCTATGTAACTTAAAAATATTGTAATAAAATATTTTCGCCTACCAACGTGAAATCTAACTAAAGCATCACCATTAACTCAATTGCCTTGATAAAGATGTGGGAAATTTAATTCTTAGGACTTCAACTTGACGAAAAATTAAATAAACATGCATAACTAGGGGTATATTTAACAACAAATGTATCAAATACCACTAGAGTGGATGTCTTTGCAAAAAATAAATTGCCATGATCATTCAAGGTATAAATAAAAATTAAATACCATCACAGAATTGTTTATTACACATTGGCTAAGGTGGATATACAAGAGTAATGTATATATAAAATATATTTCATACAAATTGAATAGTACTTTACTGTACTCCATCCAAATTTAACTTTTTATGATATTATTGAATATCCAAATTGTTGTTACATCAACAGCTACTAAATTAAGCTTAGCATTACAAGGAGTACAATTTAAATCTCTTTCAGACTACAAAACTTGCTACAGCAAGCAAAAAATACAGTCTGTCAAGACATGTACACTTTTGTTCTAAATATATGCAGCAAGAAATCCAATGTCAAGTTATGTGCACTTTTGATGTAATTATATGCACATCCAAGGCACACATTTGGCTTCACAATTACAATAAAATACAATTTCAATATACTGCCAAGAACAAAACTTATATTTTCTGAAAACTCAAAATCATTCAATTGGCCTCATATATAATTAATTTGTGCAATCTAATTGGCATATAAAGTTTTGTGCATATCCAGATAAAGGCAAAAAGGGTAACAACCCTCCAACGCTGCTCCAACGTTGCTCATAAGTATTTGACCATCCACAAATAAATGTTACCCACCAACAGAATACAATTTGAACAGATTTAAATTTATTCATAGTGTACATGTGGGGAAATTGCATACAAAATTTCCCACAATGAGCATACAATGAAAAAAGATGTCACAAGAGTAGTATCACAATACTGGGGTAATGTATCCAGATTTTCTTGGTAAACTCCTACACAGGATATTGTCTTGCTTCAGTAACATCAATTAACATTTTCAAATATAGCACATAAACCTTGCTGAACGACTATTACATAAGCAAATTGACATATTTCTGATCAACCCTGTTCAGCCTCACAAGTTGTCATTCCACAATTTCAGTACGTACATGTAATTTTCTGACAACACTGGTGAAGGTATCATCTTAACTTGAATTTACTGTGTATATAAACTAGGAGTGAAAACAATGTCCCTTTTTATAGCAGTAGAGGCTTCCATCATCTTTTCCTGCAGCCGGACATCACCTGTTATTCTACCAGCATTCCTGACATCCTTCAGTACTTCATCTAATCGCTGGATACATTTCACCACAATTCCTTCTTGGACATCTGTCAACTCCATTATGTCCTTAAAAGATACCCCTTGTGCCCATCTATACACAGCTTCAATTAATCCAAAATTATATTGATCAATATAATCCCCAACAGTTTCTTTCAGGCCACACTCCTTCTGAGTTTCTCCAATACGTTTTGCAACATTCTTAAACTCCTGCATTCCCTTTTTCAATTCAGGTGTTAGGGTAGGATCACTGCAGTTCTTTTGTTGGAAGACCATACAAGAAAGTAATGCAGCTATCAGATCACAAGGCTTGTCAGTCACAAGATTATCCACAACCAGTTCAGTGATTGTTAGTTCATGGTTTCCCATTTCGCATGCAACACGACCCTTGAGGGTAAGGGCAAGATTATCTTGGATATAGCCAAGTGATTTGAGCACTTCAATCTTCATCTGATATTCAGGATGTAACTGCAATGCTTCTTCAGACATAAGGAACTTTAGGCGACCTATCTCCTCCCTCAAGTGTAACTTTGTGTACGTCATACCAAAATGTTCCCTAAACTGAGTACATTCAAGGCAAGTCAACTCAACAACTCTAGACCTATGAATTTCCATACGATGAATTTCTGAAACAGCACCTATCTCCCTAATACCAAGATCACTTATCAAGTTGAGGTAACTCAGGTTCTCACCGCCAGACTCATTCAATCGTTGCATCTCCTTAATAACATCCATGACAGACTGAGATGGCGGGTCAGATTTAAAGCGAGGAATCTGGCGCTTCTTAATGTTATCAATTACCTTGTCACCATCTATCTTAATATGCTTGTTGGTAATGGCAACAACATCCTGTGAACTTATCTCCAAAAAGTTATGTTCAGAAGTTTCTTCCAAAACCTCAATCTTCTCCTGACTTGCTATAAGGCACTCCTTCACTTTGATTTCATCAGGTGACAACTTTTCATTAGGTCTAGAGTCTTTGAGAATAAACACAGTTAATTTAGTTTTGTCCTTAGGGTCTACCTTTAATAAACAAGCTAAATAAAATTGATACTGCTCATGTGAAATAATAATAATTCTGCCTGGGGAAAGCACTTTAACAGCTCCAGGGAAGCCCATGATAAGCTTATAAACAATTTTACGCTGTTCAGTAAAATCTTTAGATGCAATATAATATTTTTCTATATCTTGACACATCATGCATTCAAAATCTGGTTCTTTACCCAATTTATCTTCAAAGTCTTTGAGCTCACTTTCATATTTACTCTGGTTCCTCATCATGGTGGCTTCTGAGAATGATCTCTTCAGCATGTCTTGAACGCTTAAACTTTCCACACGCAGAATGTTCAGAATCATAGAATAAGTAAGCTTAAACTGTGACTCCAGCTTTGTAGGCCTACCAAGCATCATACGATGCAGATCCGACATTTCAGGTACTTCGACTTTACAAAGTATTACAACGGTGCCTGTGGTGTCTAGACCTCTCCTTCCAGCACGGCCAGCCATTTGAATGTATTCGCTTGGCAGAAGATCTCTGAAGGCCATCCCATCATGCTTCCTAATGGAGTCAAAAACAACGGATCTTGCCGGCATGTTCACCCCCATAGCAAAAGTTTCTGTGGCAAAAAGGAGCTTGACCAATCCCTTTGCAAACAACATTTCAACAACTTCCTTTAATATTGGTAATATGCCACTGTGATGGACCCCAATTCCTTTGGAAAGAAGTTCTTTCATGTAAATAACCTGTGGTAATTCTCGGTCAGACTTAGGAAGCTTATCGGTGCATTTCTTGATAAAAGTATAAATTTCTCCCTTTTCCCGTTGGGTGGTGAGATCTTGACTTAACAGCTGACTTGCATTGCTATCACACCTCTTCTTGGACAAGGTAAAGGCAACAACGGGAAGTAATTCCCTCTTGCTCAAATGGTCAATAAGGCCGATCCACATGTTCTTCTCTTGCTTATCACCCATGAACTGCCGTCCTTGCTTTGGTCCTTGGGGTTGCTGTCCTTTCTTCTCTCTCTCTTTTTTAGAAGCTACAGCATCATTATAACCTTTTGTTATGAAATTTCCATTGGCATCTACCAACAGGAACCTATCATCCTTAGTTTTACCTCCAGTACCAGTGTACAAAAAGTGTTCCAGGGGCACAGGCCGCTTAGTAGTGCTGATTACGTAAATCTTCCTTTTCTTAATTCTTCCAATCCAGTCTGCAAATTCTATAGTATTTGGCACTGTAGCAGAAAGGAGAACAATATTAACAGTAGCTGGGAGCATAATAAGCACCTCTTCCCAAACATGACCCCTCTCAGCATTATTTATATAATGAACTTCATCAAAAATGACCCATTCTAAATCTCTGATCAGATCGCTGCCATTGTACAACATTGACTGCAAAATTTCAGTGGTCATAATAAGACATGATGCCTTTGGGTTAATCTGAATATCTCCTGTCAACAAACCAACATCATCATATTTGACCTTAAAGTCTTTGTATTTCTGATTTGAAAGGGCCTTAATGGGAGACGTATAAACAGCTCGCGTCATATTCCTCAATGTTAATGCAACAGCGTATTCAGCAACAACAGTTTTACCAGCTGATGTGTGAGCAGCTACAAAAACACAATTCCGCTTCTCTAAGTGTAAAATCGCTTGTTTCTGGAAAGTATCCAGTTCAAAGGGATATGTACAGGCTGGATTTGGAATCTGTGAGCTGAAGTCATCTATGGTTCATTGACATTAATATGCTCTGCCCACTCGGTGCTCTTCTCTTTCCTCTCAAAATGAGAGGCTCTGGGAGTATCAGTAATATTCAAAACAAATTCGTCCTTCTTTGGGGGTGCTGAATCTATTGTGAAAGATGTCACCATAGATTCATCTTCTTCATTTAAGTCTTCCAAAGTGAGAGTAAGTGTTTTACCTAATATTTTTTCTTCTTTTTCATTGAAAATTTCAAGATCATTGTCATCCAACTTGAGAATGTCCTGTTATATTGACCACTACTCTTTATTACTTTTCTTCAACTGGTTTTACTTCCTCAGGTTCACTTTCCTTCTCAAAAACCATTCCACGAGACAACTTGGGGTGTTTTGTTAATAGATTACTAAAATCTAAACCGAATTCTTCTTGGACAGACTTACTTTTCCCAAGATCTGGTTCAGGAAACCCTCCAGGCCAGAAGGGATAGTTTGTGGAAGAACCTCGAACCACTTCTTCTGGAGGACCAGGAGCTCTGCCCATTGAAAATGAGTTTTTAGATGTTGCTCCTGCATCTTTATTCCAAATTTCTCTAAGTCCAGTAATTTCTCCAGTTGCTGGATTCTCTCTACTACAGACTGAGGTGCTTGGAGGGTTTACTGTAACACTGAAGAGGCGTGTTGGATCTGGATTCTGGGGAACCACTTATAAGAATATATTGGGTCATGTATTGGCAGGTTCTTCAGGGATAGTATTCCTCAAGTTTCTCCTTCAGGGTTGGCAAAACAGGAGGCAAGCCAACTACACCCCCTTGGCTGCCCATGATGCCTGGAAAATGAAAGAAAAAGTTGATATAGTATGTGCATTAAAAATAAAATTTAACATAGTTCTATTAACATATTTAAAGCCTGTTAAAAAGTTTACAGTAGAAGGGATGTAGCGCTAAAGCCAACTGATTTTACTTTTATAAGTGCATGCTACTGATACGCAGGATAGGCCAAGAACTTAACATAGCCCTTCAACTGTATAAGATCTCCACTTACAGCTACAATTTATACAGAATTATTCAAGTTACTTTATCAACATGATGCAACTTGGCAGATAAGTCCAATAATTAAAATGAAAAAGTGTAAATTACAGCTTAGCTTGGACTAAAATTGACAATGGAAATTACATACGACTTAAGGGCTATCGCGAATGCTCAAGTGCAACTGCCATTTTTTATTAGGATCTGTTTACTTATCAGATTTTTCTACCATCAGAATGTCAGACCCCCAAAAAGATCTTCATACTCTGATAAATGTTTAAACATAATAATATTACAATACTAAGTAATATATCTATGCTGCATCCAAGCTACAGTATCCCTATAAATCTTGAGATCTCTCTATCCC